>NC_086454.1:15336736-15472992 GCF_028390025.1 Pseudophryne corroboree | reverse complement strand
GAAGTTCCGCCTGGCTTAGAGCATTGTAGATTGCTCTTAGTTCCAGAATGTTTATGTGAAGAGACTTTTCCAGACTCGTCCATACTCCCTGGAAGTTTCTTCCTTGTGTGACTGCTCCCCAGCCTCTCAGGCTGGCGTCCGTGGTCACCAGGATCCAATCCTGAATGCCGAATCTGCGGCCTTCTAATAGGTGAGCCTTCTGCAACCACCACAGAAGTGACACCCTTGTCTTTGGTGACAGGGTTATTCGCAGGTGCATCTGCAGATGCGACCCTGACCATTTGTCCAACAGATCCCTTTGGAATATTCTTGCATGGAATCTGCCGAATGGAATTGCTTCGTAAGAAGCCACCATTTTTCCCAGGACTCTTGTGCATTGATGTACTGACACTTTTCCTGGTTTTAGGAGGTTCCTGACCAGATCGGATAACTCCTTGGCTTTTTCCTCTGGAAGGAAAACCTTTTTCTGAACCGTGTCCAGAATCATTCCTAGGAACAGCAGACGAGTTGTCGGGATTAAATGGGATTTTGGAATATTCAGAATCCACCCGTGTTGTCTTAGCACCTCTTGAGATAGTGCTAAAGCTGTCTCCAGCTGTTCTCTGGACCTTGCCCTTATTAGGAGATCGTCCAAGTATGGGATAACTAATACGCCTTTTCTTCGAAGAAGAATCATCATCTCGGCCATTACCTTGGTAAAGACCCGAGGCGCCGTGGACAATCCGAACGGCAGCGTCTGAAACTGATAGTGACAGTTTTGAACAATGAACCTGAGGTACCCCTGGTGTGCGGGGTAAATCGGAACGTGTAGATACGCATCCTTGATGTCCAAGGATACCATAAAGTCCCCTTCTTCCAGGTTCGCTATCACTGCTCTGAGTGACTCCATCTTGAACTTGAACTTTTTTATGTAGAGGTTCAAGGACTTCAGATTTAGAATAGGCCTTACCGAGCCATCCGGCTTCGGTACCACAAATAGAGTGGAATAATAATACCCCTTTCCTTGTTGTAATAGGGGTACTTTGACTATCACCTGCTGAGCGTACAGCTTGTGAATGGCTTCCAACACCCTCTCCCTTTCGGAAGAGACGGTTGGTAAGGCAGACTTCAGGAAACGATGAGGAGGATCCGTCTCTAATTCCAACCTGTACCCCTGAGATATTATCTGCAGGATCCAGGGGTCTACCTGCGAGTGAGCCCACTGCGCGCTGTAATTTTTGAGACGGCCCCCCACTGTCCCCGAGTCCGCTTGAGAGGCCCCAGCGTCATGCTGAGGTTTTTGCAGGAGCCGGGGAGGGCTTCTGTTCCTGGGAAGGAGCTGCCTGTTGGTGTCTCTTCCCTCTTCCTCTGCCTCGTGGCAGGTACGACAAGCCCTTTGCTCTCTTATTTTTGTAGGAGCGAAAAGGCTGCGGTTGAAAAGTCGGTGCCTTTCTCTGTTGGGGAGTGACTTGAGGTAAAAAAGTGGATTTCCCGGCAGTAGCCGTGGCCACCAAGTCTGATAGACCAACTCCAAATAACTCCTCCCCTTTATACGGCAAAACCTCCATGTGACGTTTTGAATCCGCATCGCCTGTCCACTGTCGTGTCCATAAGGCTCTTCTGGCTGAAATGGACATAGCACTCACCCGAGATGCCAGTGTGCAAATATCCCTCTGTGCATCACGCATATAGATAAATGCATCCTTTATTTGTTCTAACGACAGTAAAACATTGTCCCTATCTAGGGTATCAATATTTTCAATCAGGGATTCTGACCAAACTACTCCAGCACTGCACATCCAGGCAGTTGCTATAGCTGGTCGTAGTATAACACCTGCATGTGTGTATATATTCTTTTGAATAACTTCCATCTTTCTATCTGATGGATCCTTAAGTGCGGCCGTCTCAGGAGAGGGTAACGCCACTTGTTTGGATAAGCGTGTGAGCGCCTTGTCCACCTTAGGGGGTGTTTCCCAGCGCGCCCTAACCTCTGGCGGGAAAGGGTATAATGCCAATAACTTTTTTGAAATTATCAACTTTTTATCAGGAGCAACCCACGCTTCATCACACACGTCATTTAATTCTTCTGATTCAGGAAAAACTGTTTGTAGTTTTTTCACACCATACATAATACCCTGTTTTACGGTATCTGTAGTATCAGCTAAATGTAACGTCTCCTTCATTGCCAAAATCATATAACGTGTGGCCCTACTGGAAAATACGTTTGAATTTCTACCGTCGTCACTGGAATCAGTGCCCGTGTCTGGGTCTGTGTCGACCGACTGAGGCAAAGGGCGTTTTACAGCCCCTGACGGTGTTTGAGGCGCCTGGACAGGCATTAATTGATTGTCCGGCCGCCTCATGTCCTCAACTGACTGTTTAAGGGAAGATAAACCATCACGTAATTCCACAAATAAAGGCATCCATTCTGGTGTCGACCCCCTGGGGGGTGACATCTGCATATTTGGCAATTGCTCCGCCTCCACACCAATATCGTCCTCATACATGTCGACACCACGTACCGACACACACCGCAAACTCACAGGGAATGCTCTAATGAAGACAGGACCCACTAGCCCTTTTGGGGAGACAGAGGGAGAGTCTGCCAGCACACACCACAAAGCGCTATATATACAAGGGATATCCTTATATTAAGTGCTCCCTTATAGCTGCTTTAATATATATATATATAGCCATTAATGTGCCCCCCCTCTCTGTTTTACCCTGTTTCTGTAGTGCAGTGCAGGGGAGAGACCTGGGAGCCGTTCTGACCAGCGGAGCTGTGACAGAAAATGGCGCCGTGTGCTGAGGAGATAGGCCCCGCCCCTTTTTCGGCGGGTTCTTCTCCCGCTATTTTTCCAGTCAGGCAGGGGTTAAATATCTCCATATAGCCCCTATGGGCTATATGTGAGGTATTTTTAGCCTTGTATAAGGTTTATATTTGCCTCTCAGAGCGCCCCCCCCCAGCGCTCTGCACCCTCAGTGACTGCCCAGTGAAGTGTGCTGAGAGGAAAATGGCGCACAGCTGCAGTGCTGTGCGCTACCTTATGAAGACTGAGGAGTCTTCAGCCGCCGGTTTCCGGACCTCTTCACGCTTCAGCATCTGCAAGGGGGTCGGCGGCGCGGCTCCGGGACCGGACTCCACGGCTGGGCCTGTGTTCGATCCCTCTGGAGCTAATGGTGTCCAGTAGCCAAGCAGCAAATCCACTCTGCATGCAGGTGAGTTTACTACTTTCCCCCTAAGTCCCACGTTGCAGTGATCCTGTTGCCAGCAGGACTCACTGTAAAGAAAAAAAACCTAAACTAAACTTTCTCTAAGCAGCTCTTTAGGAGAGCCACCTAGATTGCACCCTTCTCGTTCGGGCACAAAATCTAACTGGAGTCTGGAGGAGGGTCATAGGGGGAGGAGCCAGTGCACACCACCTGACCTAGTAAAGCTTTACTTTTTTGTGCCCTGTCTCCTGCGGAGCCGCTATTCCCCATGGTCCTTTCAGGAACCCCAGCATCCACTTAGGACGATAGAGAAACATTCTGTTGTAGGATGTATCACTGCTACGATCAAGAACATTCATTTACCTATTCAGAAATGACGTGGGATTGACTCTTATAGACGTATGGCAATGTGTATTGAGCAACCGCAGGAATTTCTGAGTGCACAACTTATTTTACGGCATGTTGAAATATTTTTGCTCCTTCTGTAGGAGGAAATGTCATTCAACTAAAGAGGAATCAGGTGACCATTTTTTTTTTATTGATTAAAAAAAGGACCACGCAGCAGTTAGCCTGTTTTCTATTGGTTATTCTGAATGTTACAGTATAAAAGGACACTGTTGTACCAACCACAACCTTCCAATGTATAGCTACTATAACATAACGGACGTGAATGATATCTATTCTATGTACAGCGCTGAGTAATAGGATTGGGGCTGTAATAAAAAGCTATAACAATATCAGCTGTTAGAGGAAAGTATATATAACACACCTTTTACACTGACAACCTGGGTCCAGCCTTGGTCACTGAATACTGGCTTCAAGCCGTGTCACGGTGGCTTGAAACCCCGTTTACACTGCAGGCCGGACGCGAGTTATTGCTGGAGCATCTATCTGCCGGCACTTGGAGATGACATCTCCAAGTGCTGGCTCTCCATATGCTTGTAACAGGACCCGAGTCACCCGTTTACACTCCCCCATCATTTTCCGGGAACCCTTTTACAATGAGCCGCGATTCAGGTCAACCCAGCAATAACCGGTGATTGCGGCGGTGTAAAAGGGGTATAAAGTTCTGGTCTTGCGAGCTTGCGATTCATCACACAAGTTGGCTACGTGCGCTCACGGAAGGCGACGGGTAAATCTTATAAGAACAAGATAAGAGAGTTACCTGTAACTTCTTCGAAGGTGGCGTAGAAGCCATCAAAGTTCTTGGAGCCATCTGACTGGAAGAGCAGATGCAGCGCGTTCCCGGAGCTGCGGATGGACAGAGGGCGCTCGTTCCCGCAGAAGCGCTTGATGATTTTCGCATCCACGTTGTCACCATCCCGGACCTCTAAGTAATCATACTGACACATGTAGTCGAATTCTAAGCTTAGCATAGCAAACCTGGACAGGATAACAGGGTCATGGCGGTCAGTGCGGACAATCATTCTCTGCATTATAAGTTCATGTGTCTACAGAACGACTACACAGAGCAGATGTGATACAGCAGGGTCTCCTAGCTTCAGAAGACCACCCTCCCTGGTAACTGCCACCACAAGTCTACACCTTAATGGCAGAATGGCGTAACTGCGTCAGCTAGCCAGTTAGAGCTTCCCTCGCCAATAGTTCATAGGTCATGGAGGCAATATAACTCTTCTAAACAGGGCATAGATCCATGGGGAGCAATAACAACATCACTTATTAAATTGGAATTTAATATACACAAATAATGCTTGCAGAATAAAAGAGTCATTAATAAGATTGCAAAACAGGAAAAAACAAATGCAAAATAAAAAGGGAATATATGAAAACAGAACAATTCACCTTACGGGGGATATGTACTAAGGTGGTCATTCCGAGATGATCGCTAGCTGCATTCGTTCACTGTGCAGCGATGAGGCAAAAAAACTGCACTTCTGCGCATGCATATGCGGCGCAATGCGCACGCGTGACGTACTATTACAACGAACGATGTAGTTTCACACAGGGTCTAGCGAAGCTTTTCAGTCGCACTACTGGCCGTAGAGTGATTGACATGAAGTGGGCATTTCTGGGTGTCAACTGACCGTTTTCAAGGAGTGTTCGAAAAAACGCAGGCGTGCCAGGAAAAATTCAGGTGTGGCTGGGCGAACGCAGGGCGTGTTTGTGACGTCAAAACAGGAACTGAACAGTCTGAAGTGATCACAAGCGCTGAGTAGGTCTGGAGCTACTCTGAAACTGCACGAAAAAAACTTTGTAGCCGCTCTGCGATCCTTTCGTTCGCACCTCTGCTAAGCTAAAATACACTCCCAGTGGGCGGCGGCATAGCGTTTGCACGGCTGCTAAATACTGCTAGCGAGCGATCAACTCGGAATGACCACCTAAGCCTTGGAGAGTGATAAAGAACCAGCCAATCATCTTTTAGCGGTCATTTTTCAGATGCTGTCTATCATTTCTCTATTGCCTTTTAGGAAACTATAGACATCATCTGATTGGTTGCTATAGGCAATATCACCAATTCTCTATTTTAGAAGCTTTAGTAAATTTGCCCCTAAGCGTATCACACACTTGTTGCATTATGTATCTCCCATATGGCAGCTGCGGTGAGACAGAGGGGTTAAGAAACCAGTGCGAAGCTTATTTATGAATGACAGAGCAATGTCGCAGCGCGCGGGGAAAAGAGCCTCTGCTGAGTTACGGAACGGAGAGAACTGAATTTTAATAAAGGTAATATTATTATTTTAATAAAAGAGAGATTCGGTGTCAGTGTGGAATGGACCTGGGGACCCGGCTCTGTCTAATCTGTCATTTCCTATCTCTCCGTCTCGCCACGAGCCGCCGGCGCGTTATTAATCTTATCCCTATATGCCACATATTAAGAAATGGTTCAGCGGGGAACAGGGACACTGAATAATTTACACTCGTCACCATGAACCCTGTGCAGAGATATCTAATTAATAGCAGCAAGACGCTGGCGAGAGGTAAGTACAGTAATGAGGCCTTGTAGTTTTAATGAAGCCTGACCCCTATCCTGTCACACATTAACCCTTCCCTTGCTGCGGGGCCCAGAATGATCAAGGAAGGGGCCCCTGAGTGTTCACAAGCCGATTACCATGCTCAGCCAGCTCTGCCTGTGAAGTGATGGGTCGGCATGGAGACGGGCGACATGTCTGGGGTGACAAGTAAAGCAATGGATGTTTCTGTTATGTGTGTTTGGATTCCATGCAATGAACTCTACGTGTAATTACAAGTCAGGGAGTGGGGTAAGAGTGCAGAT
Organism: Pseudophryne corroboree; assembly: GCF_028390025.1. NCBI lineage: Eukaryota > Metazoa > Chordata > Amphibia > Anura > Myobatrachidae > Pseudophryne > Pseudophryne corroboree. The sequence continues at coordinate 15,466,565 of NC_086454.1, read as the reverse complement.
TTGAGGTCGGTGAAGTGGAGCGCATAGGGGCAGGAGGGGTAACGCTGGAGCAATGCATCCTGTATGTAGTCACCAGAAGGCTGAAACACTGCTTAATGACTAAATGTATTCTGTTTATTATTAGAAGACAGTTTCTACTGCAGCATATCGGAGCGATAATGTCTATCTCTGCATACATGCACACTGAGCCGCAGCTTTCCCATACATACACACTGAGCCGCAGCTTTCCCATACATACACACTGAGCCGCAGCGCCGACTTTCCCATACATGCACACTGAGCCACAGCGCCGACTATCCCATACATACACACTGAGCCGCAGCGTCGGCTATCCCATACATACACACTGAGCCGCAGCGTCGGCTATCCCATACATACACACTGAGCCGCAGCATCGGCTATCCCATACATGCACACTGAGCCGCAGCACCTGCTATCCCATACATACACACTGAGCCGCAGCGCCAGCTATCCCATACAGAGACACTGAGCCGCAGTGCAGGCTATCCCATACATGCACACTGAGCCGCAGCGTCGGCTATCCCATACATGCACACTGAGCCGCAGTGTCGGCTATCCCATACATGCACACTGAGCTGCAGTGTCGGCTATCCCATACATGCACACTGAGCCGCAGCGTCGGCTATCCCATACATGCACACTGAGCCGCAGCGTCGGCTATCCCATACATAAACACTGAGCCGCAGCGTCGGCTATCCCATACATGCACACTGAGCTGCAGTGTCGGCTATCCCATACATGCACACTGAGCCGCAGCGTCGGCTATCCCATACATGCACACTGAGCCGCAGCGTCGGCTATCCCATACATGCACACTGAGCCGCAGCGTCGGCTATCCCATACATGCACACTGAGCTGCAGTGTCGGCTATCCCATACATGCACACTGAGCCGCAGCGTCGGCTATCCCATACATACACACTGAGCCGCAGCGTCGGCTATCCCATACATACACACTGAGCCGCAGCATCGGATATCCCATACATACACACTGAGCCGCAGCGTCGGCTATCCCATACATGCACACTGAGCCGCAGCACCTGCTATCCCATACATACACACTGAGCCGCAGCGTCAGCTATCCCATACAGAGACACTGAGCCGCAGTGCAGGCTATCCCATACATGCACACTGATCCGCAGCGTCGGCTATCCCATACATGCACACTGAGCCGCAGCGTCGGCTATCCCATACATACACACTGAGCCGCAGCACCGACTATCCCATACATGCACACTGAGCCGCAGCGTCGGCTATCCCATACATACACACTGAGCCGCAGCGTCGGCTATCCCATACATACACACTGAGCCGCAGCGTCGGCTATCCCATACATACACACTGAGCCGCAGCGTCGGCTATCCCATACATACACACTGAGCCGCAGGGCCGGCTATCCCATACATGCACACTGAGCAGCAGCACCTGCTATCCCATACATACACACTGAGCCGCAGCGCCAGCTATCCCATACAGAGACACTGAGCCGCAGTGCAGGCTATCCCATACATGCACACTGAGCCGCAGCGTCGGCTATCCCATACATACACACTGAGCCGCAGCACCGGCTATCCCATACATGCACACTGAGCCGCAGCACTGGCTATCCCATACATGCACACTGAGCCGCAGCGCCGGCTATCCCATACATACACACTGAGCCGCAGCGTCGGCTATCCCATACATACACACTGAGCCGCAGGGCCGGCTATCCCATACATACACACTGAGCTGCAGCGTCGGCTATCCCATACATGCACACTGAGCCGCAGCGTCGGCTATCCCATACATGCACACTGAGCCGCAGTGCCGGCTATCCCATACATGCACACTGAGCCGCAGTGCCGGCTATCCCATACATACACACTGAACTGCAGCTCTGGCTATCCCATACATACACACTGAGCCGCAGGGCCGGCTATCCCATACATACACACTGAGCCGCAGGGCCGGCTATCCCATACATACACACTGAGCCGCAGGGCCGGCTATCCCATACATACACACTGAGCCGCAGGGCCGGCTATCCCATACAAAACACACTGAGCCGCAGGGCCGGCTATCCCATACATACACACTGAGCCGCAGGGCCGGCTATCCCATACATACACACTGAGCCGCAGCATCGGCTATCCCATACATACACACTGAGCTGCAGCATCGGCTATCCCATACATACACACTGAGCTGCTGCTTTCCCATACATACACACTGAGCCGCAGTGCCGGCTATCCCATACATACACACTGAGCCGCAGGGCCGGCTATCCCATACATACACACTGAGCCGCAGGGCCGGCTATCCCATACATCACTGAGCCGCAGGGCCGGCTATCCCATACATACACACTGAGCCGCAGGGCCGGCTATCCCATACATACACACTGAGCCGCAGGGCCGGCTATCCCATACATCACTGAGCCGCAGGGCCGGCTATCCCATACATGCACACTGAGCCGCAGGGCCGGCTATCCCATACATCACTGAGCCGCAGGGCCGGCTATCCCATACATGCACACTGAGCTGCAGCGCTGGACTTGGACAGTTTAAAAAACAAAAAAATAATACAATACTATAATTATTTTGCTATAACTATCAATACAAAAATACTTATTGAATTTGTTGACCACCTCCCCTGGTATCAGCGTCCTGAGATGGTGGTAATAAGAGGATTGAGACAGCACAGGTATCGCTCCAATCCTCATACTACGCTTCCCATGCCTTGTCTATGGAAGCAATCTCTGGAGGCAGCCAGCAAGGGCCGGGTTGCCCGGCTGTGGCCATTACGGATTGGGGGGCTTTTATATAGGCAGAAGCCTTATTATCTATGGATTCACAGCTCTTCTCTATATGATAAATAGACCCCTAACTAGTACTCTATATGTACAAAGGCAGAACAGTATTTAGTCACATACAGCCAGCATAGTATTTGCTACCACAGTACGGCCTAGATGAAAGGAGTGTGGCCTTTTTCTTTTTCTCTCCCAGATTGTTATACAGGGGTGTTGGGTTATAATGCCACATAAACAACTTCATTTACCACACAAACTACTCAAATGGGGTCAGAAAATGTAATTATCTATTACTAACGACCACCTGAGACGGCGGCCATTTTGTGGGCTGAACAGGAAGTAATGTCATCACTTAGGCACACACTACTCAGCCGACACTCATTAGAGGCATGAAGCGTAATGAAGTCTCAGATTAGCATTTGTCCTTGGTTATGAGAGTGTATTATTATAGCAGCCCTGAGTAATGGGGTAACAGAGCGTCGGGCTAGGTGGGGTGTTCCCCATATAAATGTAATTCCCAGTTTGCTGAATCTATTACACATAAGCTGTGATTTGTAATCACTGTAATCACCGAGTCAGGGCTGGGTAATGACACCTGCGCCTGCCGGGAACTACTTTATGGCTGACGTGTGATGTAACGTTATAATTAGTACGCAGACAATATCTCACATTACCTAATGTCTCTGTACAGACATACAGACGTCGGCATCCCGTAATCCCGACAGGGGTGAGGGAAGTATGCTATGCCCTCTCCCCTACCCCCTAACCCTCCCTTCCGCAGCCTAACCCTAATCCTCCACCCTGTGGAGCCTAACCCTAACTCCCCCCAGGCAGAGCCAAATTAAAATCCTCGTGGGCCTGGAGCTGACATTTATAAAGGGCCTATTGTGCGCCGCTGCAGGGGATGTGACCAGCATGGTGGCGGTGTGACTACTGATATGGGGGTGTGGTCTTTGCAGTGTGGTGTGGCTAGCACCATGGGGGACACATCTATTTTTTGTTGGTGCAGAAAAAAAAAATGATATAATGCTATCCTATCACTAAACTCATCAGTGAGCATCTACCTCTATTGTTTTTTCTACCATGCATTTTTACCTTCTCTTAACATGCCGCTATCATTCACTGAGCTGCTGTTTTAACTGCTCAGTGCAGCCTGTGTTGTGGCGTTTGGGTGCGGTGGTGGCGAGCGGCACCTTTGTGATGTTACACACCGTGAGATTATGCGTCACAGTGACGGAGGAGGCGCCAAGTCACAGTGAGTATGCAGCGCAGGTAGTGCTGGGAATTGGAAAAGCCTTCCACTGCGCTGCCATCGTAGACGGCGGCGGCATTTGATACACCAACGGGGAGAGATAGTGGGAGTCGAAGAGGCAGTGGGTGACAGGAAGAGGCAGAGGGTGACGGGGAGAGCCAGAGGGTGACAGGAAGAAGCAGAGGGTGACGGGGAGAGTCAGAGGGTGACAGGAAGAGTCAGAGGGTGACAGGAAGAGTCAGAGGGTGACGGGAAGAGTCAGAGGGTGACGGGGAGAGAGTCAGAGGGTAACGGGAAGAGGCAGTGGGTGACAGGAAGAGGCAGAGGGTGACAGGAAGAGGCAGTGGGTGACAGGAAGAGGCAGAGGGTGACAGGAAGAAGCAGAGGGTGACAGGAAGAGGCAGTGGGTGACAGGAAGAGGCAGTGGGTGACAGGAAGAGGCAGTGGGTGACAGGAAGAGGCAGTGGGTGACAGGAAGAGGCAGTGGGTGACAGGAAGAAGCAGAGGGTGACAGGAAGAAGCAGAGGATGACAGGAAGAGGCAGAGGGTGACAGGAAGAGGCAGAGGGTGACGGAGAGAGTCAGAGGGTGACAGGAAGAGGCAGTGGGTGACAGGAAGAGGCAGAGGGTGACAGGAAGAGGCAGTGGGTGATATATGGGGTCACTGGGCTGTAAGGGAAGGGGACAGTGAGATGGCGGTAAGGGGGGCACTACGCCAGAGTAGGGTGTACAGAAGGCTGAATGAGGTGGGACACTGTGACTGGGGGGGGGTTCTTGCAGAGGACAGTTAGATAGGGTCAGTGGGCTGATTGGGGGAGAGAAGTGGGGAGACACTAGGCTGGCAGATTGTATTCACTGGGATGCAGGAGTCAGTGTAATGGTGGGATAGCAATCCACGCACGCTGCAGCAGCCCCCCTCCCAGAACCAGAATACCTTGGGACCTCCTTCCTCACATCCTCCTGCGGCCCCAGCTAAAATAGCTGCCTCATTATATGTGGACGCTAAGTACCTGAGTCTCAGGTCCCGAACACCTCAGCTGCAGCCTGGCTGATAGGTACCGCCAGGCCATGCCCCCTTATCGTCCTGTGAGGCCACGCCTCCTATGTAGTGCGCACCACCCTGCCCTCCTGGTGACTAACAGGTGCTTAAACACGGCAGCGCTAGGAGGCGGGGCTTAAATACAGGGGAGGGGCTTAATCCTGTATTTTGCAACAGTGCTCTATAAATTAATAAATATAACAAATCATCTAAACGACAAGGGGGACACGTGCATTGGTGCCTCCCCTCCCCTACTGAGTCTACCACTGGGTGCGCTGATGCCAGAGGGGACGGGTCCTGGGATGATGCAGGTTGCAGTAGAAGGAACATTTTTTCCTATCTAGAGCAGCATGGAGTTCTGAGGAAGATGTGGGCCTATTTTGGAGAGTGGGCCTGGAGCTGCAGCTCCATCAGTTAATTGTTAATCCGGCCCTGCCCCCAGGTGGTGCCTAAACCTAACCTTCCACCCGGCCCTAACCGTAACCCACCAACTATACTTCCGGTCGGGATTCCGGTGTAGGTCTCCTGACTCTGCCGGGATTCCGACATCAGCTTTCTGACGGGTGTTGGGATTCTGGAGTTGGTATTCTGACTGCCAGGGTCCCGACAGCCGGTATCTTTCACACATCCCGTAATGGAGATTATAATACCTGTAAGGGGGCTATAATGCCCTGTAAGAAAGCTATAATGCCCTGTAGGAAGCTATAATGCTGTGTAAGGAAGCAACAATGCCCTGGAAGGAAGCAACAATGCCCTGGAAGGAAGCAACAATGCCCTGGAAGGAAGCAACAATGCCCTGGAAGGAAGCAACAATGCCCTGGAAGGAAGCTATAATGCACTGTAATGAGGTTATAATGCCCTGTAATGAGGTTATAATGCCCTGTAATGAGATTATAATGCCCTGTAATGAGATTATAATGCCCTGGAAGGAAGCAACAATGCCCTGGAAGGAAGCTATAATGCCCTTTAATGAGGTTATAATGCCCTGTAAGGAAGCTATAATGCCCTGTAATGAGGTTATAATGCCCTGTAATGAGGTTATAATGCCCTGTAATGAGATTATAATGCCCTGTAAGGAAGCTATAATGCCCGATAATAAGGTTATAATGCCCTGTAAGGAAGCTATAATGCCCTGTAATAAGATTATAATGCCCTGTAATGAAGCTATAGTTATAATTTGGACCCTTCACTGTTTCACAGGATTTAAGAAAGTAATTTAAAATACAGGAATTGACTGTTCCTGCAAACTCCAGCGAGAGGGCGATGGTAAAACAGCACAATGCAGCCACCCTGCCCCATGTTTGCCCGTCTAGTTCATCAGAATATGAGGTGTAAAGAAGATACGTGTGGATGAGAGAACTTGCAGGGAGCCAGGTGTACGGGTCACTATGTGGACATAGGCCCTCATTCCGAGTTGTTCGCTCGCTGCTAATTTTAGCGGAATTGCTAACAGGCTAAAATCCGGCAGTTCTGCGCATGCGTATGCACAGCAGGGCGCACGCGCTAAGCAATTTTACACAAAACTATGCTATTTTACTCAAGGGCGAACAAAGCTTTTCAATCGCTCTGCTGATCGTAGTGTGATTGACAGGAAGTGGGTGTTTCTGGGCGGAAACTGGCCGTTTTCAGGGAGTGTACTAAAAAACACAGGCGTGCCAGGATAAAACGCAGGAGTGGCTGGAGAAACGGAGGAATGGCTGGCCGAACGCAGGGCGTGTTTGTGACATCAAACCAGGAACTAAACGGACTGAGGTGATCGCAGTCTAGGAGTAGGTCTGGAGCTACTCAGAAACTGCAAGGACATACTTATAGCAGAATTGCTAATCTTTCGTTAGCAATTCTGCTAAGCTAAGATACACTCCCAGAGGGCGGCGGCCTAGCGTGTGCACTGCTGCTAAAAGTAGCTAGCGAGCGAACAACTCGGAATGAGGGCCATAGGGCGTTATTCAGAGAGGGATGCAGATCTTTCTTCCGCAGCTAGATCTGCATCCATCCACTCGCATGCTGGGGGCCGGGCAGCATGTGTGTTGCGTCAGTCTGCGATGCTTTCGCAATTTAACTGCAAATGCATCAATTAGATGACAAGCCCCGGGTGCGCTGGCAGGGGGTCCAGCACCATTTTTTCTCTTGGGGTGGCTGCATATGACGTCACACAGCCACCCCAAAAATGGTCCGGACACACCTCCGTTGTCCGGACCACTCCTGCCAAACACTGCAGCACCTCTTCCCCCCCAACGCCCACAGCTATCAATCACTAAGCAATTGTATCCTTCCGGGATGCGGCCGCATGGTGAAGGGTCTGCGCACTATGGTCAGATATTTTGTACTACACCCCATGAGATATAGGCGATATGTTCAGTCGGGAACCTCTTTTTCTGGGGCCACATAAGAAAGGCGCACTAACACTACATGGCCCCGGAACAATGAGGCAACTGGCACTCGGGGTTCTGGCTCTAGATAACACATATATACACACGCTGCAGGCTGACAGACTGCTCTAGATAACACATATATACACACGCTGCAGGCTGAGAGAGACTGCTCTAGATAACACATATGTACACACGCTGCGGGCTGACAGAGACTGCTCTAGATAACACATATATACACACGCTGCAGGCTGACAGAGACTGCTCTAGATAACACATATGTACACACGCTGCGGGCTGACAGAGACTGCTCTAGATAACACATATATACACACGCTGCAGGCTGACAGAGACTGCTCTAGATAACACATATGTACACACGCTGCGGGCTGACAGAGACTGCTCTAGATAACACATATATACACACGCTGCAGGCTGACAGAGACTGCTCTAGATAACACATATATACACACGCTGCAGGCTGACAGAGACTGCTCTAGATAACACATATATACACACGCTGCAGGCTGACAGAGACTGCTCTAGATAACACATATATACACACGCTGCAGGCTGACAGAGACTGCTCTAGATAACACATATATACACACGCTGCAGGCTGACAGAGACTGCTCTAGATAACACATGTACACACGCTGCGGGCTGACAGAGACTGCTCTAGATAACACATATATACACACGCTGCAGGCTGACAGAGACTGCTCTAGATAACACATATATACACACGCTGCAGGCTGACAGAGACTGCTCTAGATAACACATATATACACACGCTGCAGGCTGACAGAGACTGCTCTAGATAACACATATATACACATGCTGCAGGCTGACAGAGACTGCTCTAGATAACACATATATACACACGCTGCAGGCTGACAGAGACTGCTCTAGATAACACCTATATACACACACGCTGCAGGCTGACAGAGACTGCTCTAGATAACACCTATATACACACACGCTGCAGGCTGACAGAGACTGCTCTAGATAACATATATACACACGCTGCAGGCTGACAGAGACTGCTCTAGATAACACATATATACACACGCTGCAGGCTGACAGAGACTGCTCTAGATAACACATATATACACACGCTGCAGGCTGACAGAGACTGCTCTAGATAACACCTATATACACACACGCTGCAGGCTGACAGAGACTGCTCTAGATAACACATATATACACACGCTGCAGGCTGACAGAGACTGCTCTAGATAACACATATATACACACGCTGCAGGCTGACAGAGACTGCTCTAGATAACACATATATACACACGCTGCAGGCTGACAGAGACTGCTCTAGATAACACATATATACACACGCTGCAGGCTGACAGAGACTGCTCTAGATAACACATATATACACACGCTGCAGGCTGACAGACAGGAGATGTGGAACACCTCCCTGACCGCAATGTCTCTGGCAGCGCCGTGCAGTCACGATTCATAAGATGGACAGCGACATTACACAGCGGAACGCAAACCCCAGGAGAGGAGACATCACCACCTGATCCATCCTCCCCACAGGCCTGCAATCACTAATGACTCACAATGCCCGGCAGAATGCTGCGTACACCCCTCGGGGCCACGTAGTCTCCTCCTCAGCAACTAAATATAGGAATGTAATACCTACCGGCAATTTCTTTTCTCCTAGTCCGTAGTGGATACTGGGGTCTTGTACTTTAGTACCATGGGGTATAGATCGGGTCCACTGGAGCCTGGCACTTTAAAACCTTTTAGTGTGTGTATGTGTGTGCTGGCTCCTCCCCTCTGTGCCCCTCCTACCAGACTCAGTCTAGAAAAACTGTGCCCGAGGAGACGGACATAACATGAGAGTAGAAACAATACAACAGAGGTGTGGCAACAAACCAACACACAACCAGAAACGAAAGGAGGGCGCTAACCAGAACAGAGCGTAGCAACACCAACCTAACTAGGATAGCACAGCTATCCCAACAACATAACGGGACCGCAACGCCGGTCCAACCAAATACTTACACCGGTAAGCAGGAACGAAGCACTGAGGCGGGCGCCCAGTATCCACTACGGACTAGGAGAAAAGGTATTACCGGTAGGTATTAAATTCCTATTTTCTCTTACGTCCCAGTGGATACTGGGGCCTTGTACTTCAGCACCATGGGGAAGTCCCAAAGCTCCCAAACGGGTGGGAGAGTGCTGAGACCCCTGTAAAACCACCTGACCAAACTGAAGGTCATCCTTGTCCAAGGTATCGAACCTATAGAATTTGACAAACGTGTTTGAACCGGACCAAGTTGCAGCTCGGCACAATTGAAGGGCCGAGACACCCCGGGCAACCTCACTGAGTGGGCCTGAATAGACGTCGACAAAGGCAGAGCCGCCGAATTCACCCAATCTTGGAAGCATCATAAAGGACAAACAGCGAGTCAGATTTCCGATGACAGGCCGTCCGTTTGACATAAATCTTCAGAGCCCTGACCATATCCAAGGACTCAGGACCAACGGAAGCGTCAGACAACACCGGAACCACAATAGGCTGATTCACATGAAAAGCTGACACCACTTTCGGCAAAAACTGAGGACGGGTCCGAAGTTCTGCCCTGTCTGCATGAAATATCAAATAAGGGCTCTTACAGAAACATTCCTGAGAGACTCCAGTGCCAATAACATCACCGTCTTCCAGGAAATAAATTTTAACTCCATCCTATGCAAGTGTTCAAACCAGTCAGATTGGAGAAAGGATAGAACCACATTGAGGTCCAACGGAGCTGTGGAAGGTACAAAGGGCGGTTGCAGATGAAGGACTCCCTTTAGGAAAGTCTGTACTTCAGGCAACATGGCAAATTGTTTCTGGAAAAAAATAGAGAGCGCAGAAATATGGACTTTGATGGAGCCTAACCGTAGGCCCATATCCACTCCCGCTTGCAGGAAAAGCAGAAAACGACCAATTCTAAAGTCCACAGGAGAAACCTTTCTACCCTCACACCAGAAAACATACTTTCTCCAGATTCGATGATAATGTTTTGACGTAACCATCTTCCTTGCCTGGACCATGGTGGAAATGACCTGGGAGGGAAGACCCTTTCTAGATAGAATCTCCCTCTCAACTTCCAAGCCGTGAAACGCAGCCGCAGTAAGTCTAGATAAACGAAAGGACTTTGCTGAAGGAGATAGTTTCGTAGAGGCAGCAACCAGGGATCCTCCAGAGCCATGGTTTGGAGGTCCGAGTACCACAGTCATCGAGGCCAATCCGGCAATTAGAATTGCCTGTACGCTTTCCCTTCTTAGTCTTTTGAGATTCCTTGGGATTAGCGGTAGTGGAGAGAACAGGTAAACAAACTGGTACATCCACGGAGTCATCAGTGCGTCCACTGCAACAGCCTGTGGATCCCTCATTCTGGAACAGTAACGGCATAGCTTCTTGTTGAGATGAGTAGCCATCACGTCTGCGGACAGCCCCACCGATGAATTAACTGTTGAAACACCTGGGGATGTAGGCCCCATTCCCCCAGATGGAGGTCGTGCCTGCTGAGGAAGTCTGCTTCCCAGTTGTCTACTCCTGGAATGAATATGGCTAAGATGGCCCTTGCATTGGCCTCCACCCAGAGGAGAGTTTTTGACACCTCTCGCATCACCGCTCTGCTTCTTGTTCCCCCTTATCGTTTTATGTAAGCCACCACCGTGGCGCTGTCCGACTGAACCTGGATCGCCTGATCCTCCAGTAGATGAGAAGCCTTCAGAAGGGCATTGTAAAATCGCCCTGAGTTCCAGGATGTTTATCGGAAGAGCAGATTCCTGTCTTGACCATGTCCCCTGGAATTGAGCCTACTGGGTCACAGCTCCCCAACCCCGGAGGCTGGCATCCGTCGTCAGAAGAATTCACGAGTGGTTGTTGAAACTCCTGCCCTCTACCAGTTGAGGAACTTGTAGCCACCACAACAGAGAAATCTGGGCATTCGGAGATAAGGTCACTTCCTGATGCATGTGACGGTGAGACAAGGCAGCAGATATCAAGAAGCGTTCTCAGCCCCCTGTCCAGCAGATCCAGCTGAAATGGTCGCGCATGAAATCTGCCGTATTGGACTGCCTCGTAAACAGCCACCGTCTTGCCCAGTAATCGGATGCAAAGATGGACGGATACCCTGCAAGGACAGAGCACCCAGTGAACCATAACCTGGACAGTCAAGGCTTTGTCCATTGGAGGAAACACCTTCTGAGACACTGTATCCAGTATCAGCCCCAAGAACTGAAGACGTTGGGTAAGTTCCAGGTGATATTTTTTAAAATTCAGGATCCACCCATGATCCGTAAGCAGGCAAGTCGTCAGATTGATGCTGTGCAGCAGACGTTCCCTGGACACAGCATTTATCAGGAGATCCTCCAAGTAGGGTACTATGTTCACTCCCATCATGCACAGCTGCAGCATCATTTCTGCCATGACCTTGGTGAAGACCCTCGGAGTTGTGGATAATCCGAAGGATAAGGCTTGAAACTGGAAATGGTCGTCCAATATGACGAACCTGAGGTAAGCCTGATGAGGGGGCCACATGGGAATGTGTAGGTAAGCATCCTTGACGTCTAGAAACACCAAGGACTCCCCCTCCTCCATAGCATACACCACCACCCACAGGGATTCCATCTTGAATTTGAACACCCGCAGATACGGGTTCAGAGACTTCAGGTTCAAGATGGGGCGCACCGAACAGTCTGGTTTGGGAACGACAAACAGTAAAAACCCCTGTTGCGTAGTGGAAGAGGTACTGGAACCACCACCACCCTCTGCAGAAGTTTTTGAATAGCCTCTTGCAAGGTAACTCTTGCTGCGGGTAAAGCTGGTAAACCCGACTTGAAAAATCTGTGAGGAGGGAGCATTTGGAATTTCAGCCGGTATCCTTGGGAAATGAGGTCCCTCACTGAAGGAACCCAGCAGGACTCCGTCCACACGTGGGCGAAGTTTTGAAGGCGAGCACCTACCTGAAAATGGGCGAAGTTTTGAAGGCGAGCACCTACCTGAAAATCGCCTTGCTGCTGGGGCCAACTGTCACGCGAAAGGCTTTGCGGCAGGGGATCCAGTGGTCTGGTCCAGGGAGGCAGCAGGTGTAGGTTTACGGGACTTACCAGGAGATCCTCTGGAAGTGGTGGAGACCCCGCGGCCCCTGCCTCTGAACCTTGCCACACGAAAGGACTGCAAGGAGGGTCCTGTGTAAGAACGTCTACCAGGCGGCGCAGCAGACAGAACATAGGTAGATTTTCCCGCCATTGCTTGGGAGATCCATTTATTTAATTCATCCCCAATTAAGGCGTCACCTGTAAAGGGAAGATTTTCCACACCCTTTTTGGAATCAGCGTTTGCTGACCACTGACGTAACCACAAAGCTCTACGCGCCGAAACAGCCATAGCAGTAGTGCGGCCATTAACCCTACACAACTCCTTAATAGCCTCGCTCATAAAATTTGCAGCATCCTGTATATGTTGCAACAGAGTAACTACCTCATCCCGGGGCAAATTGTCTAAACCGTCAATAACGTTATCTGACCATTTTACAATTGCCCTGGAAATCCACCCACAAACAATCATGGGGCGTTGAGCAGCACCTGCCGCCGTGTAGACTGCCTTGAGCGTGGTCTCAATCTTATGGTTAGCTGGCTCTTTTAGGGAAATAGCCCATGGCACCGGCAGTACCAATTTCTTTGACAGTCTGAACACAGATGTATCGACTGATGGGGGGTTTTCCCATACTTTCCTGTCCTCATCAAGCAAGGGAATGGTAGTTAAAAACCTCTGGGGAAAGTTAAATAGGCCAGGGAGTTTATCTCTTTAGACACAGGAAAAGTTGCAGAGGACTTTGGCCTAACGTTAAAATACAATTCCTCATCCAGCTCAGATTCCTGATCTGGTATGTGAAGAACCTCTCTCATCCAAATCATCATCATTACCTACATCCAAATTATTACCTCATCCAAATCATCATCATTACCTACATCAGGCTGATCAGAATCAGACTGGAAAGCCTGTGGCAGTGAGCGTTTATGTCAAACCAACAGAGGGGGCTGAGAAGCCTTCTTGGTATCTGCTGCCTTGGCCACACAATCAACAGAATGCTTTAAAACCTGTCTTTCTTACTTAGCAGCAGCTAATTCTGAATTGACATTCTGAATCATGCTTGTAAAGCTATCCAGCCAGTCAGGTGCTTGTGAACTGTGTCCCTGTGGAGATAAGGAGCACTGTTCACACATGAGTGACCCCTCTGAAGACGGGGTTGAGTTACAAGCAGCACACATTACCATGTCCACAGACATCCCTTACAAATGCAAAACAACACAGCCCACTGACCAAACACCTCCACACAGACCCTAGAGAGCCCCTGGAGTGACACTGAGGAGCAGACACCAGCACACAGAACACACAGCAGTATAAGTGTAACTAAGTGTATGACTTGTCTATGACCCCCTGGTACCAGCACAGAGTCCTGTAGCAGCGCGGGTCTCTGAAGGAGCAGCGTGTATGCAGCCTTGATCGGCAGCAGCAGGAAAATGGCGCCTTCCCACCTTAGGTCCCGCTCCGGGAAGCCCCGCCCTCTGTAATGGCGCTCGGCCTCTGATTAACAGTTTATACTGGCTATGAGAGAAATAAATCAGAAAATAAGATTTTACTCACCGGTAAATCTATTTCTCGTAGTCCGTAGTGGATGCTGGGGACTCCGTAAGGACCATGGGGAATAGACGGGCTCCGCAGGAGACTGGGCACTCTAAAGAAAGATTTAGTACTACCTGGTGTGCACTGGCTCCTCCCTCTATGCCCCTCCTCCAGACCTCAGTTAAGGAAACTGTGCCCGGAAGAGCTGACATTACAAGGAAAGGATTTTGGAATCCAGGGTAAGACTCATACCAGCCCAGCATCCACTACGGACTACGAGAAATAGATTTACTGGTGAGTAAAATCTTATTTTCTCTAACGTCCTAGTGGATGCTGGGGACTCCGTAAGGACCATGGGGATTATACCAAAGCTCCCAAACGGGCGGGAGAGTGCGGATGACTCTGCAGCACCGAATGGGCAAACACAAGGTCCTCCTCAGCCAGGGTATCAAACTTGTAGAACTTTGCAAATGTGTTTGAACCCGACCAAGTAGCAGCTCGGCAAAGCTGTAATGCCGAGACCCCTCGGGCAGCCGCCCAAGAAGAGCCCACCTTTCTTGTGGAATGGGCTTTTACTGATTTTGGATGCAGCAATCCAGCCGCAGAATGAGCCTGCTGAATCGTGCCACAGATCCAGCGAGCAATAGTCCATATGGAAAACCAGACAGGGGCTTTTACATGACAAAGCCGCCAATTCTGACACACGCCTAGCCGAAGCTAAGGCCAATAGCATGACCACTTTCCACATGAGATACTTTAGCTCCACGGTCTTAAGTGGCTCACACCAGTGGGATTTCAGGAAACTCAACACCACGTTAAGATCCCAAGGTGCCACTGGTGGCACAAAAGGGTGCTGAATATGCAGCACTCCCTTAACAAACGTCTGAACCTCAGGCAGTGAAGCCATGGATAGGGCCGAAATCTGGACCTTTATGGACCCTAATTTCAGGCACATAGTCACTCCTGACTGTAGGAAGTGCAGGAATCGACCCAGCCGGAATTCCTCTGTAGGGGCCTTCCTGGCCTCACATCAAGCAACATATTTTCGCTATATACGGTGATAATGTTTTGCTGTCACATCCTTCCTAGCCTTTATCAGCGTAGGAATAACTTCATCCGGAATGCCTTTTTCCGCTAGGATCCGGCGTTCAACCGCCATGCCGTTAAACGCAGCCGCGGTAAGTCTTGGAACAGACAGGGCCCTTGTTGTAACAGGTCCTGTCTGAGAGGCAGAGGCCACGGGTCCTCTGTGAGCATTTCTTGCAATTCCGGGTACCAGGTCCTTCTTGGCCAATCCGGAACAATGAGTATTGTTCTCACTCCTCTTTTTCTTACAATTCTCAGCACCTTTGGTATGAGAGGAAGAGGAGGAAACACATAGACCGGCTGGAACACCCACGGTGTTACTAGTGCGTCCACAGCTATCGCCTGAGGGTCCCTTGACCTGGCGCAATATCTTTTTAGCTTTTTGTTGAGACGGGACGCCATCATGTCCACCTGTGGCAGTTCCCATCGATTTGCAATCTGCGTGAAGACTTCTTGATGAAGTCCCCACTCTCCCGGGTGGAGGTCGTGCCTACTGAGGAAGTCTGCTTCCCAGTTGTCCACTCCCGGAATGAACACTGCTGACAGTGCTAGTACGTGATTCTCCGCCCAACGAAGAATCCTGGTGGCTTCTGCCATTGCCACCCTGCTTCTTGTGCCGCCCTGGCGGTTCACATGGGCCACTGCCGTGATGTTGTCTGACTGAATCAGCACTGGTTGGTTTCGAAGCAGAGGCTCCGCTTGACTCAGGGCGTTGTATATGGCCCTTAGTTCCAGGATATTGATGTGCAGACAAGTCTCCTGACTTGACCACAGCCCCTGGAAGTTTCTTCCTTGAGTGACTGCCCCCCATCCTCGGAGGCTTGCATCCGTGGTCACCAGGACCCAGTCCGGTATGCCGAACCTGCGGCCCTCGAGGAGGTGAGCACTTTGCAGCCACCACAGAAGAGACACCCTGGCCCTGGGGGACAGGGTGATCAGCCGATGCATCTGAAGATGCGATCTGGACCACTTGTCCAACAGATCCCACTGAAAGATCCTCGCATGGAACCTGCCGAAGGGAATGGCTTCGTATGACGCCACCATCTTTCCCAGGACTCGCGTGCAGAGATGCACCGATACCTGTTTTGGTTTTAGGAGGCCTCTGACCAGAGTCACGAGCTCATGAGCCTTCTCCTCCGGGAGAAACACCTTTTTCTGGTTTGTGTCCAGAATCATGCCCAGGAAGGGCAGACGCGTCGTAGGAATCAGCTGCGACTTTGGAATATTCAGAATCCAGCCGTGCTGTTGCAACACTTCCTGAGAGAGTGCTACGCTGATCAGCAACCGCTCCCTGGGCCTCGCCGTTATGAGGAGATCATCCAAGTATGGGATAATCATAACCCCTTGCTTCCAAAGGAGCACCATCATTTCCGCCATCACCTTGGTAAATATTCTCGGTGCCGTGGACAGGCCAAACGGCAACGTCTGGAATTGGTAATGACGGTCCTGTACCACAAACCTGAGGTACTCCTGAGGAGGTGGATAAATGGGGACATGCAAGTACGCATCCTTGATGTCCAGAGACACCATAAAATCCCCCTCTTCCAGGCTTGCAATGACCGCTCTGAGCGATTCCATTTTGAACTTGAATCTTTTCAGATAAATGTTCAGGGATTTTAAATTCAATATGGGTCTGACCGAACCGTCCGGTTTCGGTACCACAAACATTGTGGAATAGTATCCTCTTCCTTGTTGAAGGAGGGGAACCTTTACCACCACCTGCTGGAGATATAACTTGTGAATTGCCGCTAACACTACTTCCCTTTCTATGGGGGAAGCTGGCAGGGCCGATTTGAGGTAACGGTGAGGGGGCATCACTTCGAATTCCAACTTGTATCCCTGAGACACAATCTGTATAGCCCAGGGATCCACCTGTGAGCGAACCCACTGGTGGCTGAAATTTCGGAGACGCGCCCCCACCGCTCCTGGCTCCTGTGGAGCCCCAGCATCATGCGGGGGATTTAGTGGAAGCCGGGGAGGACTTCTGTTCCTGGGAACTAGCTGAATGGTGCAGCTTCTTTCCTCTACCCCTGCCTCTGGCCAGAAAGGACGCACCTCTGACCTTCTTGCTTCTCTGTGATCGAAAGGACTGCATTTGTTAATACGGTGCTTTCTTAGGCTGTGAGGGAATATATGGCAAAGTGTTTGACTTCCCAGCCGTAGCTGTGGAAACTAGGTCCGAGAGACCATCCCCAAACAATTCCTCACCCTTGTAAGGTAACACCTCCATGTGCTTTTTGGAGTCGGCATCACCTGTCCATTTCCGAGTCCACAGGACCCTTCTGGCAGAAATTGACATTGCATTTATTCTAGAGCCCAGTAGGCAAATGTCCCTCTGGGCATCCCTCATATATAGGACAGCGTCTTTTATATGCCCCAGGGTCAGTAAAATGGTATCCCTGTCTAAGTTATCCATTTCCTCAGACAGATTATCTGTCCATGCTGCTACAGCACTACACATCCAGGCCGACGCAATAGCCGGCCTCAGTATAGTACCTGAGTGTGCATAAACAGACTTCAGGATACTTTCCTGCTTCCTATCTGCAGGATCCTTTAGGGCGGCCGTATCCTGTGACGGCAGGGCCACCTTTTTAGATAAGCGTGTCAGAGCTTTATCTACCCTAGGGGAGGATTCCCAGCGCATCCTGTCCGTTGGCGGGAAAGGGTACGCCATAAGTAACCTTTTGGAAATCAGCACTTTCTTATCGGGGGGAATCCCATGCTTTTTCACATAATTCATTTAACTCATGTGAAGGGGGAAAAGTCACCTCTTGCTTTTTCTCCCCATACATATATACCCTTTTGTCAGGGACAGGGTTTTCCTCCGGTATGTGCAATATATCCTTCATTGCTATAATCATGTATCGGATGGCTTTAGTCATTTTAGGCTGCAACTTTGCCTCATCGTCATCGACACTGGAGTCAGAATCCGTGTCGACATCTGTGTCAACCAACTGGGATAGTGGGCGCTTTTGAGACCCTGACGGCCTCTGAGCTGCAGAATCAGACACGGGTTGAGACCCTGACTGATTATCCAACCTTTTATGCAAGGAGCTTACATTATCATTTAACACCTTCCACATATCCATCCAATCAGGTGTCGGCGCCGACACCACAGTCACTTGCACTTGTTCTGCCTCCACGTAACCGTCCTCGTCAAACATGTCGACACAAACGTACCGACACACCGCACACACACAGGGAATGCTCTAATTGAGGACAGGACCCCACAAGGCTTTTTGGAGAGACAGAGAGAGAGTATGCCAGCACACACCCCAGCGCTATATAACCCAGGGATTACACAGTAACTTAGTGTTTACCCAGTAGCTGCTGTTTATGATAATTTGCGCCTAAATTTATGTGCCCCCCCTCTCTTTTTACCCTTTTTCTACCTTGATTCTGCAGGGGAGAGCCTGGGGAGCTTCCTCTCAGCGGAGCTGTGAAGAGAAAATGGCGCTGGTTAGTGCGGAGGAAGAAGGCCCCGCCCCCTCAGCGGCGGGCTTCTGTCCCGGGTCTGTGTAATAAAATGGCGGGGGCTCGTACATATATACAGTGCCCAGCTGTATATATGTGTCTTTTTGCCAAGAGGTATCCTAATTGCTGCCCAGGGCGCCCCCCCCCCCCTGCGCCCTGCACCCTACAGTGACCGGAGAGTGTGGGTAGTGTGGGCGCAATGGCGCACAGCTGCAGTGCTGTGCGCTACCTCATGTGAAGACAGGAGTCTTCTGCCGCCGATTTCAATGTCTTCTTGCTTCTGCCGGCTTCTGTCTTCTGGTTCTGCGAGGGGGGCGGCGGCGCAGCTCCGGGAACGGACGACAAGGTCAGGTCCTGTGTTCGATCCCTCTGGAGCTAATGGTGTCCAGTAGCCTAAGAAGTGCAACCTATCCGCAGTTAGTAGGTTTGCTTCTCTCCCGTCAGTCCCACGTAGCAGAGAGTCTGTTGCCAGCAGAAGCTCTCTGAAAATAAAAAACCTAACTAAAATACTTTCTTATTAGCAAGCTCAGGAGAGCTCACTAAAAGCACCCAGCTCTGTCCGGGCACAGATTCTAACTGAGGTCTGGAGGAGGGGCATAGAGGGAGGAGCCAGTGCACACCAGGTAGTACTAAATCTTTCTTTAGAGTGCCCAGTCTCCTGCGGAGCCCATCTATTCCCCATGGTCCTTACGGAGTCCCCAGAATCCACTAGGACGTTAGAGAAATATGCAGACAGTACACACAAAGCCTTTTTGTGACAGTGAGCACTGAAGGGCATCTGCCCTTTGCCAGTTTTGTCCACGGCGGGCACCGCAGCTCTGGGCATGTGACCGTCGCGCGACCTGCCGCCAAAACTGCACCGGGGACACGCTAACCGGGACCCCGGTGTAACACTCACCGCACCGTGGAACTTCGACATCTGTTAGAGGGTGGCTGCTAGCAGCTGGTGTGGGCACACATACTGACGATGTGTGATCAGCATCTCAGGAGCTCAGTGTCCTGTCAGCTGGGATTACAAACCACTAACCCTCAGGAGGTTGGTTCGGTCCCCCTCTAAGTCCCACGATGCAGGTAGTCTGTCTGCCAAGCAGAGCTACCTGAAAATAAGAAACTAAAATAAAAAGGAAGAAAAGTCTCTGGTGCTCCAGAGAAGTGCACCCGGCTCCTTGGGCACATTTTTCTAAACGGAGTCTGGTAGGAGGGGCATAGAGGGGAGGAGCCAGCACACACATACACACACTAAAAGGTTTTAAAGTGCCAGGCTCCAGTGGACCCGATCTATACCCCATGGTACTAAAGTACAAGACCCCAGTATCCACTAGGACGTAACAGAAATGCCATGTATATATATATATATATATATATATATATATATATATATACACACACATACATACATACATACATACATACACACACACACACACACACACACACACACACACACACATACACACTGCTCAAAAAAATACTAAAATAACACATCCTAGATCTGAATGAATGAAATATTCTTATTTAATACTTTGTTCTTTACATAGTTGAATGTGCTGACAACAAAATCACACAAAAATTATCAATGGAAATCAAATTTATTAACCCATGGAGGTCTGGATTTGGAGTCACCCTCAAAATGAAAGTGGAAAAACACACTACAGGCTGATCCAACTTTGATGTAATGTCCTTAAAACAAGTCAAAATGAGGCTCAGTAGTGTGTGTGGCCTCCACGTGCCTGTATGACCTCCCTACAATGCCTGGGCATGCTCCTGATGAGGTGGCGTATGGTCTCCTGAGGGATCTCCTCCCAGACCTGGACTAAAGCATCCGCCAACTCCTGGACAGTCTGTGGTGCAACGTGGCATTGGTGGATGGAGCGAGACATGGGGGTAAATTTACTAAGATGGGAGTTCTATTTAAGATGGGATGTTGCCCGTAGCAACCAATCAGATTCCAAGTATTATCTTCTAGAAGGTGCTAGATAAATGAGAAGTAAAATCTGATTGGTTGCTATGGGCAACATCCCATCCTAAATACAGCTCCCATCTTAGTAAATTTACCCCATGATGTCCCAGATGTGCTCAATTGGATTCAGGTCTGGG
Source organism: Pseudophryne corroboree (assembly GCF_028390025.1). Classification (NCBI taxonomy): domain Eukaryota; kingdom Metazoa; phylum Chordata; class Amphibia; order Anura; family Myobatrachidae; genus Pseudophryne; species Pseudophryne corroboree. The sequence goes on along the minus strand of NC_086454.1, from coordinate 15,445,795 downwards.
GAACGGGCGGACCAGTCCATAGCATCAATGCCTTCGTCTTGCAGGAACTGCTGACACATTCCAGCCACATGAGGTCTAGCTTTGTCTTGCATTAGGAGGAACCCAGGGCCAACCGCACCAGCATATGGTCTCACAAGGGGTCTGAGGATCTCATCTCGGTACCTAATGGCAGTCAGGCTACCTCTGGCGAGCACATGTGGGGCTGTGCAGCCCCCCAAAGAAATGCCACCCCACACCATTACTGACCCACTGCCAAACCGGTCATGCTGGAGGATGTTGCAGGCAGCAGAACGTTCTCCTTGGCGTCTCCAGACTTTGTCACGTCTGTCACATGTGCTCAGTGAGAACCTGCTTTCATCTGTGAAGAGCACAGGGCGCCAGCGGCGAATTTGCCAATCTTGGTGTTCTCTGGCAAATGCCAAACGTCCTGCACGGTGTTGGGCTGTAAGCACAACCCCCACCTGTGGGCGTCGGGCCCTCATACCACCCTCATGGAGTCTGTTTCTGATCGTTTGAGTAGACACATGCACATTTGTGGCTTGCTGGAGGTCATTTTGCAGGGCTCTGGCAGTGCTCCTCCTGTTCCTCCTTGCACAAAGGCGGAGGTAGCGGTCCTGCTGCTGGGTTGTTGCCCTCCTACGGCCTCCCCCACGTCTCCTGATGTACTGGCCTGTCTCCTGGTAGTGCCTCCATGCTCTGGACACTACGCTGACAGACACAGCAAACCTTTTTGCCACAGCTCGCATTGATGTGCCATCCTGGATGAGCTGCACTACCTGAGACACTTGTGTGGGTTGTAGGGAGGTCATACAGACACGTGGAGGCCACACACACTACTGAGCCTCATTTTGACTTGTTTTAAGGACATTACATCAAAGTTGGATCAGCCTGTAGTGTGTTTTTCCACTTTCATTTTGAGGGTGACTCCAAATCCAGACCTCCATGGGTTAATACATTTGATTTCCATTGATAATTTTTGTGTGATTTTGTTGTCAGCACATTCAACTATGTAAAGAACAAAGTATGTAATAAGAATATTTAATTCATTCAGATCTAGGATGTGTTAATTTAGTGTTCCCTTTATTTTTTTGAGCAGTATATATAAATATATAAAACTAGTGTACACGAACCGAGATTTTATTAATGTTCATTATTATATGGGTAGGGGGGGGGACAGCACAACACCGAGGACAACACTTAGTCATGGCCCCATGTGCTTGGAGTTTGTATGTTCTCCCTAAGGATGGTAATTTGACACTGATGGTTGGCGGTTTAACCTTCGATGGTGGGGATTCGAAGATTCTCAGCCATCAATAACTTAGAGGCAGCAATGGTCTTTCCCCTTTCCCCTGTACAGGGAAACAGCTTAGCAATGCCCCCCACTGTGCCACTACGCCCCACCCCCTTTCCTGGATTGGCACACTGCCTGCCACTCCCCACAGCACAGAAGTCAAATGATGGGTGGAAACTATCGATAGCTTCCCACTCTCCCACTGATGGTTAAGGAACGATGGTACTAGTATTGGTTATCCCACTCCCACTCATGATCATGTATCTATGTTTGAATGGGCTTTTCCCAGGTGCTCCAGTTTCCTCGCACTCCCCAGACACATACTGTAGGTTACTGGAGAAATGAACACTGGTGTGTATGGGTGTTCTTGTATGTCAGGGAATAGAGAGTGTAAGCTACAAAAGGGCAGTGACAGATATGAATATATAATCTCTGTACGGTGCTACATTAGCGTTAAATATACTGTAAATAAACAATAATATACATTTTTAATATTAAATTATATCACTAGACCTCGCGGCAGCAATGGGGATTTGCGGCCCCTAGTGGTAATACTAGGGAACTGCTACAATTTGTATATCATTGGCAAGCAGATGAATTACCTTTCATAGACAAACCACTCCAATGCAGGATAACAGGCATTAACATGGCAGCCCCCAGTGTAAAAAGGCAGTGCTGCGCGAGCAGCCTCGGAGGGACGTGACCACACAGTCACAATTTCCACTTCCACAATCTGGTGCAGACAAGACAATTAACAGTTGGATGTGGCTGGAGACCCAACTAACCCCACCATCACTGCCGCCACTGGGCAGCCAAGCAGGCCTGGGTACGTTTACCCCTAGGCTTGGCATCACTATGTATAAATAGTAGAGCCGATGCGTGACTTCTTGACGTACTGAAAGTCCAGGCTCCCAGACCACGGAGTATGTGTGTGCTGGTAAAGCCGGATTAGACATCCGGGCAGGTACAAGCAGCACTGGCAGGCAGAGAGGTAAAGCCCACCTGCCGGCTGCCGGTCAGCATCGCTGGGGAGCAGAGATTTTATTAGTAATAAATAAGCTGCACCAGTGATATCTCATTACTAAACCTTGATACATAGACCCCATAATAAGGATCCACTTTATTGCACAATGGTTTGTGATAATCTGTGCTTCACAGAAGTTACTATATGCCTGCAGTGCACTAACAATACACGCTTCACCATAGTGCACCATACCGTGTGCAGTGCACTGACAGTCATTATCCTTCATTGCATGGTTTAAATATAATCCATTAGTTGTTTGAAGTTAGCTAGACCGTGCTGTGACTTACTCCAAGGTTGGCAGCATTACACCTGGGGATATCCCCGCAGCCAGGGCAGATTCCCATACAGCATGTTGGCATAAGCGCATTCTCTACCTGAGCTCTACGGAATATCCAGGCTTGACTTGGATGCTCCATTCACAGCGGGCATTAAACGGGTAGCTCTCCATCATGATCTCCCCGCGGGCAGCTTGTATTACCTCCCCACATCCTATGGCAGAACATAACGGCATATTATTATTATTACATTTATTTATAAGGCGCCACAAGTGTTTCACAGCGCCGTACAGAGGACAGCACAGGGAGACAGAACATTACAGTAAATAAATAACAGAGATAGAGTACAGGTAACAGAGCACCACAATTCTCACACATAATACAGCTAAGATGTTAGTAGTGAGGGAGTAATCATCGTACTACTAGGGGCTGGTGGCCATAGATAGAGAGGAGCCTTCACCAGCAGGAGAGAAAGCGGTAAAGATGGTTGCTGAGTAGGAGAGAGCTGCGAGTGAAATGTGTCGAGAAGAGGGCTTAGATAACAAGAGGAAAGAGGGCCCTGCTCTGAAGAGCTAACAATCTAGTGGGAAGGGGCGACAGACAGATGACATTAGGTGCAAGCAAGCGGGAGGAAGCCTGATGGCAGTATGTAAGCAAAGCAGAGATGTTCAAGGCATGAGGCAGGGGGATGGAGGAGCAGCCTCAGGACTAGGTTATGCATCGGGAGGGTACGCTTTGATGAATAGCTGGGTTTTCAGTGCCTGTTTGAAGCTTTGCAAGGTCGGGAGAGTCTAATGGAGCGGGGGAGCGCGTTCCACTGAAGAGTGCAGCACGGGCAAAATCCTGAACTCGTGCATGGGGATCAGTGACCAGGGCAGAGGAGAGGCGACGGCCATTGGTCGACCGCAGTGGGCGGGAGGGAGTATGAAGGGAGAGGAGGTTGGAGATGTAGGGAGCAGTGGAATTACAGATGGCCTTGTAGGTGAGGGTGAGGATTCTGTAGAGGAATGGAAGACAGTGCAGAGATGTGGAGCGGCGGGAGAGGAATATAAAGCGGTGGGAGAGAACGATAAAGCGGCGGGAGAGGAAGGTAAGCGGCGGGAGAGGAAGATAAAGCGGCGGGAGAGGAACATAAGTGGCGGGAGAGGAAGATAAAGTGGTGCGTGAGGAACATAAGTGGCGGGAGAGGAAGATAAATCGGCGGGAGAGGAATATAAGCGAAAGGAGAGGAAGATAAAGCGGTGGGACAGGAAGATAATCAAACCATCTTATTGGGGCAGCAGTCCCCTGCCCAGATAAAGTACAAACTTCCCGCCGTCCCTATGCCACCATCACACATGATATTAACACACGGCACCTCTATCAGCAGCGTCTCCTTTATAGTAGTGTTCTTTATTTTACCATTGTATCTAGCTGAGGTGAACAGCAGCATGAAGTACATCTATGGCGTGAGGAGCAGCGCCCTCTCCTGGTCACCCTGCTGTACTACTCATAGTTATGTCCAATGCGTCCAGTATACACAATTCCAGGTGCACGCCGTACAGGAAAAGTGTATTTCATCCTTTGCAATAAAACACTCACACAAACACACACACACAGATCACGTAACAAAAAAAACGACACACTTTGTGTGTTTTACCTCACAGCACAGAGGATTTAAGCTGGACGTAAATGGCGCCATTTTCAAAGAAAATGATTTAATAATTGTTAACATATTTGGCAGTAAATGGCTACGCTGAATGGGATAAATACTTCAGATCCAGAATTTGGCTGCAACACTTTGCTTGATTGCCCTAATTATACTTTTAAAGCTGCAACACAAGCTCACAGATTTGGCCACATTTATGCATACAGTAACGATAATGAATACTAAAATATTCCACATCTATCAGAGATCCGGCCTCTGAGCAATGAGACGGACAGGCCTGTATGGCAGTATATGAGGCACTTGTCCAGTAGACATGCAAATAGTCCCACAGAGCGTTGTTACGCAGCCATCAAAGACTCAGCATTAAAGAAAACATTTTTATTTTATACAATTAAGTATATTTGGCTGATTAAAAATGCATAACAGTGTGCACTGGGGTTTGGCACAGAATAACACTATGGGGCTTTATGCCACGAAACGGATAACAACCCACCTAATAATTCCAGTTCTGAAATGATATCACATTCAACCACGAAGATGTTGGAATTTTTGGTCTGCGTTTTTGTTTGCCTATTATGTTCAAGTGTTGCGTGTTTACACGCCCAGACCCTAATATACTGAATACACAAATGTATATATTTTTAATTTGAGCTACAAAGGCTATGTTGTTCATAATCCACCCTTTGTGATGAAGATGAACAGCTATGCTGTTAAACTATATTGATCTAAACGACACATTTGCGCAATCACCTCCCAGCTGCCGGATTGTGGCCCAATATGTAAGGGCAGGGCCCTAGACTGCACGTAATGAGAGGTGCTACCCTGCTGAGACTTATAGTGCCACACACAAAGAGAAAGAATGCAGGTGCCCTTTTCAAACATTACCACATTTTGCAATAAATAATGCAATTAAATAGAGTGTTTTGGCATAATCTTGGCCAAAATTACGACTGTTGGCAGAACCGGACTTCTTTACATTTACTGTATATGGATTAGAAATTTCAGCAATTGCAGTGAATTTGCAGCGCGAGAATCGGCGTGCAGCTGTTTTCCGAGCGTCTCTTGTTACAGCTGATTAATCAGCACCCAGTAACACACTGAACTCCTAAAAATGCTTTTTGTGTTTGTTTTTGGAATTTGTCGGAAACTCCACACATTAAAATCAGGCCATAAACTGGATACACTATAATCGGGCAATGAAAGCAAGGTTCCCAGCACCACAGGGGTTAAACGGCCTCCCCGCACTTCCTGTTCTCCTCTTCTGCTGCAGCTGAAACCTTAATGAAATGGAGAATCTGCTGTCTCCGAGATGTGTGTGTGTTGGGGGGGTTGGCAGTTTCCATGGTAACAGGTACTACTATTAGGGGCCCGAGCCAGCGGGCCAATTGGAACACTACATCTCCCTTAATCCCTCGGGGATGATGGGTGTGAGGTGAATAGTGCAGTTCACGAGAGGTTTACAGATTTACTATAAATAACATCAACCCAAAAATCTGCCTCCAAGACACATTCTGGGGTCATTACGGGTGATGTCGGCCCCTCGCTGTGTCATCAGATACACTAATTCCCTCAGAGATCCAACAACAACAATTGTGTGTTTATTTATACTATACAACACCAGACTGTACAGGAGGCTTAGTCCAGGCACACCAGCTGCTGTGGAACTACACATGCCAGCATGCCCTAACATCTGTGGTATGCTGGGACATGTAGTTCCACAGCAGCTGGCTTGCGGAATGCTGCCTACCCCAACTGTACGGGGTTTGCTTTTTTTTTCAGTTTGCAAATGCACACGGATGCGAATATCGTGTTTTGCGCCATCATAACCTGTTTTTACACCCCTGAACCCCTTAGTGCACAAGAACGCATCAAACAGTGCTGAACGCGGGAGGTGCGATATGTAGCTTTTACAATAGGGTGGGCCGGACGCTCCTTGCTGTAGTGGGGTTAAGTGCTGCAATGACCTCATAATGTGCCCACCTGCAACAATCACAATATTATAATCAGCTTTATAAGTGGATAACGCCCATTCTTCCATCAGAGGCTGCGCAGGGCGGCCTTCAGCTTCTCTGATCAGCGGAACGACTTTTGTACCATCCATCAAAACTAGAACCAATTAAATTGATGACGCAAAACATTCAGGCTGTGTGTAAGGGCGACGGGGGATCCGGGGGCTCGCTGCCGCTGGTAAATCTACACAGTTCACTATAAAGCTCATCTCAAAAAATCCCTCGTGTTCATGGGGGCAAGAAGTATAAGGTCTAATCCTGAGACGTACGCATCTGCGGCTTTCCATATTCCGTGGCATCCTATACAGTCCGTGGGTGGTCATTGTCCTATATGCTCCCTGGGTGGTCACTGTCCTATACAGTCCATGGGTGGTCATTGTCCTATACGCTCCGTGGGAAGTCATTGTCCTATACGCTCCGTGGGCGGTCATTGTCCTATACGCTCCGTGGGTGGTCATTGTCCTATACGCTCCGTGGGTGGTGCTTGTCCTATACAGTCCGTGGGTGGTTATTGTTCTATACAGTCCGTGGGTGGTCACTATCCTATACAGTCCGTGGGTGGTCACTGTTCTATACAGTCCGTGGGTGGTCAAAGTCCTATACAGTCCATTGGCGGTCATTGTCCTATACAGTCCTGACTACTAGCGATGCAGAATCGGACGCACGGTCTGTGGAATTCAGCGGGCATTCCTGGAAGGTAACAGGGGGGTGGGGGGTTAGATAAACAGACTGATAATTCTTTACAGCTGGAAAATGGCATCTAAATTAATACCCCAATAAAACAGGACTAGTGCCACCCTGCTCGTAGTTTAGTACATGTGTGGAAGTGGTGCCATCCTCATTACTTAGCGGCCAGAGATCTGCCAGCGCGAGCAGACGGTGAGATGCTGGCACATTGCGCCCAAAGCCTCTTCTCATCCTGCGCCAGCACAGACTGAATAGCCGCCTCATGCAGCGTAATTAGCAGTTACAATACACAGCAATTAAAAAATCCTTCTGTCTGGCCCGGACGCTGAACAAGACTAATTAATTGCCAGTTACAGTGAGAGTGTGAAGGTAAAGTGCTTGGTTCTATCATGGGGAGAGACCCAGAGGAAAATGTCCTGCAATCAGGAGCGTTGCGTTGTGTATCGTGCTCATTCCTGGGCGTTCTGACCGGCGCGCACATCACATGTCCTACACGTCGACAGATGCAGCCATTACCAATGGGCAGACGTTACCGAGAGTAACAAGAGACAATTATCAATGCTTCAAAGGGGAAGTTATTTACCACAATCCAAGTCTGGCGTTCAGGGATGAGGAACGATCCGCTAATATTCCAATGGTCTAGTGTGTGGTATAATAGGTCTACATAAGACAGAGAGTCAATAGGTTGACCCCCATAAGCAAGAGGTCGACAGGGTCAAAAGGTTGATGGCGAAAAGGTCGACAAAGTTTGTTTTTTTGTACAAAATTTGTCCATTTCACAGTCTGTGATCACAATTAGTGAATACATGAGACACTGGTGAGCTCGCTTTGCACGCCACGCTTCGGGCAATGTGTCTCACTCCACCACCGCGGCGCTGGGCACAGGTTACTATTCCCACTCGTCGTCCACGTGGTTGGTAAATGAAGCAGAACTTGAGAAGAATGTAAAACACTTGTGTCGACCATTGTGATGTTCACATTCTGAACCTGTCGACTGTGTCTCTCCAGTGACTGGAACCCCTAGCCAATAACATATTAATGGACGCCAGCCAAAATATTAACCCATGGTGGTGTGGACCCCGCAGTTGCTGAGGAACTCTCCCCAGGTTCTGCTTTCTACATAGATCACCATCATCGGGAATTGGGAAGGAATATCGGCACAGATGCAGCGGCGCATGATCCGGGAGACATAGAGGACCGGTATAGGAATCGCGTGGTTCTGCCAGTTTGGGAGAAGGGACTTTTATTTCTAGTTATTTATTCATTTTGGTTTCTATAATATTGAATTTCTTCTTCAAGCTGTCATCTACAAACGGCCGTCCGGGGGCGGGAGCACATTAGTAACACCTTAGCACTAAGGGCCGGATTCAGAGATGGATGTAAATGTGTACGCAGTGGTTGTGTGGAAATACGCGAATCCCAGCGGTTGCATACAAAGAGGCAGCGTCTGCCGCAGATCAGCTGATTACAGAAGTACTGAGCGGACCAATGGCTGCAGGGAGTAAGACGCTGGAAGCATGGCTGTTGCATACGGGATTGCAGCTGCAGCCTTAAAGATGCCGCCAAGACGGTCGTGAGGCGCCTGCCACTCCCCGTTGCCGCTCGCACATGCTCTCTCACTGTCATTTTACGGATAAATCCTCTCTACGACCGTCACCCAAGACCATGGCGACACATGCGCAGTGTGACATAGACACATGCGCAGACAGACGATTGTAGCTCAACTGCAAAAAAAATAAAAATAAATCGTGTTTGTGTCCATCTCTGAATCAAGAGCTTCATCCCACTGGAGCCTCACCTCATCTCACGTGTAATTACATTTGTGCTATTACACGGTGCGTCACTTACACCAAATGTCACCATCACTTACACCCAACACTGCGTCACTAACACCACGTCACTTACAACCAACATCGTGTCACTTACACTAAACGCCGCGCCACCAACACTTACACCTAACACCACTTACACCTAACACCGCGTCACTTACACCTAACACTGCGTCTCTTACACCTAGCACTACTTACACCTAACACAGCGTCACTTACACTACACAACTTACACCTAACACCGCGTCACTTACACCTAACACTGCGTCACTTACACCTAACACTATTTACACCTAACACTGCGTCTCTTACACCTAGCACTACTTACACCTAACACAGCGTCACTTACACTACACAACTTACACCTAACACCGCGTCACTTACACCTAACACTGCGTCACTTACACCTAACACTATTTACACCTAACACTGCGTCACTTACACCTAACACTATTTACACCTAACACTGCGTCACTTACACCTAACACCACTTACACCTAACACGGCGTCACTTACACCTAACACCACTTACACCTAACACCGCATCACTTACACCTAACACCGCGTCACTTACACAACTTACACCTAACACCGCGTCACTTACACCTACACAACTTACACCTAACACCGCGTCACTTACACCTAACACCACTTACACCTAACACCGCGTCACTTACACCTAACACCGCGTCGCTTACACCTACACAACTTACACCTAACACCGCGTCACTTACACCCAACACCACTTACACCTAATACTGCGTCACTTACACCTACACAACTTACACCTAACACCGCGTCACTTACACCTAACACCACGACAGTAACACCACATCACTTACAACCAACACCGTGTCACTTACACTAAACGCCGCGCCACCGACACACCTACACAACTTACACCTAACACCACTTTCACCTAACACCACTTACACCTAACACCGTGTCACTTACACCTCACTCCACATCATTTACACCTAACTTCACTTACATCCAACATCCCATCACTTACACCCAACACCGTGTCACTTACACTAAACGCCGCGCCACTGACACTTATACCTAACACCACTTACCCCTAACACCGCGTCACTTACACCTACACAACTTAAACCTAACACGGCGTCACTTACACCTAACACCGCACCACTTACACCTAACACCACTTACACCTAACACCGCATCAAAAACACCACGTCACTTACAACCATCGTGTCACCTACACTAAACGCCGCGCCACCGACTCTTACACCTAACACCACTTACACCTAACACAGCGTCACTTACACCTACACAACTTACACCTAACACCGCGTCACTTACACCTAACTCCACATCACTTACGCCTAACACCGCGTCACTTACACCTACACAACTTACACCTTACACCACATCACTTACACCTAACAAAACTTACAACTAACACTGTGTCACTTACACCTAACTCCACATCACTTACACCTAACTTCACTTACATCCAACATCCCGTCACTTACACCCAACACGTGTCACTTACACAAAATGCAGCGCCACGACACTTACACCTAACACCACTTACACCTAAGACCGCGTCACTTACAGAACTTACACCTAACACCACTTACACCTAACACCGCTTTACTTACACCTAACACTACTTACACCTAATACTATCTCAGTAACACCACGTCACTTACAACCATCGTGTCACTTGCCCTAAACGCCGCGCCACCGACACTTACACCTAACACCACTTACACCTAACACCGCGTCACTTACACCGCATCACTTACACCTAACACCGCGTCACTTACACCTAACACCACTTACACATAACACCACTTACACCTAACACCGCGTCAGTAACACCACGTCACTTACAACCAACATCGTGTCACTTACACTAAACGCCGAGCCACCGACACGTACACCTACCACCACGTCACTTACACCTACACAACTTACACCTAACACCGCGTCACTTACACCTAACACCACTTACACCTAACACTGCATCACTTACACCTAACACCGCGTCAGTAACACTACGTCACTTACAACCAACATCGTGTCACTTACACTAAATGCCGCGCCACCGTCACGTACACCTAACACCACTTACACCTAACACCACGTCACTTACACAACTTACACCTAACACCGCGTCACTTACACCTAACTCCACATCACTTACGCCTAACACCGCGTCACTTTCACCTACACAACTTACACTGCATCACTTACACCACACAACTTACACCTAACACTGTGTCACTTACACCTAACTTCACTTACATCCAACATCCCGTCACTTACACCCAACACCATGTCACTTACACAAAATGCAGCGCCACCGACACTTACACCTAACACCACTTACACCTAAGACCGCGTCACTTACAGAACTTACACCTAACACCGCGTCACTAACACCTAACACCACTTACACCTAACACCGCTTCACTTACACCTAACACCACTTACACCTAACACTGCCTCATTAACACCAAGTCACTTACAACGAGTGATGTGCACCGGACATTTTTCGGGTTTTGTGTTTTGGATTCGGTTCCGCGGCCGTGTTTTGGATTCGGACGCGTTTTGGCAAAACCTCCCTGGAAATTTTTTGTCGGATTCGGGTGCGTTTTGGATTCGGGTGTTTTTTTTACAAAAAACCCTCAAAAATAGCTTAAATCATAGAATTTGGGGGTAATTTTGATCCCATAGTATTATTAACCTCAATAACCATAATTTCCACTCATTTCCAGTCTATTCTGAACACCTCACACCTCACAATATTATTTTTAGTCCTAAAATTTGCACCAAGGTCGCTGGATGACTAAGCTAAGCGACCCAAGTGGCCGACACAAACACCTGGCCCATCTAGGAGTGGCACTGCAGTTTTCTAGCGAGAGGATGACTGCTTCCATCCTCATGTGAAGCTGAACCACTAGCCATGAACATAGGCCAGGCCCTCAGCCGTTCCTTGCCACTCTGTGTCGTAAATGGCACATTGGCAAGTTTATGCTTCTCCTCAGACAATTTTGATTTAGATTTTTGGATCATTTTACTGAACTTTATTTTTTTGGATTTTACATGCTCTCTACTATGACATTGGTCATCGGCCTTGGCAGACGACGTTGATGGCATTTCATCGTCTCGGCCATGACCAGTGGCAGCAGCTTCAGCACGAGGTGGAAGTGGATCTTAATCTTTCCCTATTTTACCCTCCACATTTTTGTTCTCCATTTTTTAATGTGTGGAATTATATGCCAGTAATATATCAATAGCAATGGACTACTACTATATATACTGCGCACAACTTACATGCACCACAGGTATGGATGGATAGTATACTTGACGACACAGAGGTAGGTAGAGCAGTGGCCTACTGTACCGTACTGCTATATATTATATACTGGTGGTCAGCAAAATTATGCACTGTACTCCTACTATATATACTGCGCACAACTTACATGCACCACAGGTATGGATGGATAGCATAATTGACGACACAGAGGTAGGTAGAGCAGTGGCCTACTGTACCGTACTGCTATATATTATATACTGGTGGTCAGCAAAATTATGCACTGTACTCCTACTATATATACTACAATGCAGCACAGATATGGAGCGTTTTTCAGGCAGAGAACGTATAATACTGGTGGTCACTGGTCAGCAAAACTCTGCACTGTACTCCTCCTATATAATACTGCTGGTCCCCAGTCCCCACAATAAAGCAGTGTGAGCACAGATATTTGCAGCACACTGAGCACAGATATGGAGCGTTTTTCAGGCAGAGAACGTATAATACTGGTGGTCACTGGTCAGCAAAACTCTGCACTGTCCTCCTACTATATAATACTGCTGGTCCCCAGTCCCCACAATAAAGCAATTAGCACACTGAGCACAGATATTTGCAGCACACTGAGCACAGATATGGAGCATTTTTCAGGCAGAGAACGTAGATATTTGCAGCACATTGAGCACAGATATTTGCAGCACACTGAGCACAGATATTTGCAGCACACTGAACATAGAAACTGAGAGGACGCCAGCCACGTCCTCTCACGATCATCTCCAATGCACGAGTGAAAAATGGCGGCGACGCGCGGCTCCTTATATAGAATACGAATCTCGCGAGAATCCGACCGCGGGATGACGACGTTTGGGTGCGCTCGGGTTAACCGAGCAAGGCGGGAGGATCAGAGTCTGCTCGGAACCGTGCAAAAAAGGGTGAAGTTCGGGCGGGTTCGGTTCCTGAGGAACCGAACCCGCTCATCACTACTTACAACTATCGTGTCACTTATCCTAAACGCCGCGCCACCGACACTTACACCTAACACCACTTACACCTAACACCACGTCACCTACACCTACACAACTTACACCGCGTCACTTAGACCTAACTCCACATCACTTACACCTAACACCGCGACACTTACACCTAACACCACGTCACTTATGGAAAAAAGGATAATGCTGCGCTTCTTATAAGCAGCTCTTATAATATTGATAATATGAAACAGGTCAAAAGAGCGCTATGGAATGTGAAATAAAATGATTTTTTTTTTCTGGGACTATCTACAGGTCTCCTGTAAACAGTCTTAAACCAGCAAAGCTAACCAACAAAGGTTAACACACGTCACTTACACCTAACACCACTTACACCTTACTCCACATCACTTACACCTAACTTCACTTACATCCAACATCCCGTCACTTACACCCAACACCGTGTCACTTACACTAAATGCCGCGCCACCAACACCTAACACCACTTACACCTAACACCTACACAACTTACATCTAACACCGCGTCACTTACACCTACACAACTGACACCTAACACCGCGTCACTTACACCTAACACCACTTACACCTAATACCGTGTCACTTACACCCAACACCGCGTCACCTACACCCTTCCCCGCGTCACCTTAACCTAACACCACGTCACAGTCACATCAGGACATCGGGTGAGGGGGTAAATTTACTAACGCTTCTAAAAATGAAAAGTTGAGGTGTTGCCCAAAGCAATTAATAAGATTCTGCCTATCTTATCAAGATTCTGACGCAAATGAGAAATGATACTGTAGCTACTGTAGAATCGGATTGGTTGATATGGGCAACAGCAACACTTTTAATTTTTAGACCCCTCTAAAAATGTCTCTCTCTCCCAATCTCACAGCCCCTCTCCCCATCCATGCATCCACACACACACACCTACCTACTGATCCTGGATGTTACTTACTCATGCAGTCTCCTCCATACCAGCCAATGCGGCACTCTGAGCAGTAAGTCCCCTTCACGTAGAAGTCGTCCAGCATGCCCCCCCATGATCCATTATGACAGGACTTGCAGTTCTCGAATATAGAGCAACCTGGGAGGAGAGGAGGGAGAAATAAAGTTCTTATGGGTCAACAGGAGGATCCACCAGTGTTACATAAAAGGAAATGATCACAGCCGCGATGCAAAGAAACCAGACTGACGCCCATTGCCGCAAACATGCTGTTACACTAGAATGGCGTCCGTAGACAGAGAGCCGGCGTCATCAAGGTTTAAAGGCAACCTCAGGATTCATGTCATCCATGGACAGCCCCTTATAGATGCGGAATCTTTATAACTGTTTATTGGCTTCCACCTGTTCTGTATCAGCATTTCCCTATCACAGACAGACCACCCAATATACACTTCACATGTCCGTTACATAAATATTAGTGTTACAGTATCTCTAAATGAAGAAATTTATCACTTGCCAAAACATTCATTTACTGCGTTCCATGGCGTCCTCACCCCTAGATACTCCTAACACTGGCTGTAGCGTACGGCTGTTCCTGGAAATGGACGTTTTTATCCACAAAATATGTTCTATCCATTATGTTTTGCAATAATGTTCTGCAAAGCGGCATTTATTCCCTTAGATATAGGTATGAGAGTGGATGGTAAAGATGCGCATTTTGCGCCGAGCGTTTCCATGACTGCGTGTTCAGTCGCAGCTAGCTTAAGATGCCTGTATCCGTATATCCAGCATATAGATTTGCAGTTTGGGAGCCCCTGGCTTGGACCAATCAGAGCACTGAAAACCTACTGCTGACATTTTGTACCACGCCTGCTTACATAAATTACAGTTATATTTTCATTGGCATCTTGATGAAGTTAATACTGCCCCCCCCATGTTTTCCATAATGACCCCCCCCCCCCCCCCACGTCTTACGCCAATACACTACCATACTCTATGACCCGATACCTGGGTGTATGAGACAGGAGTCACAATCGTTGTCCTCATTCCGGCAGCAGGGGATGGTGTACCCCACCTTCTTATTGCCTCCAGGGCACACGCACTCCACCTGGTCGTATTCACAGCAGTCCCGGCACATAATGTTCCACTCTGCACCAGGGCAGTTTTCATTGATTACGATGTATTCTAAAAAAAAGCAAAGACTGTAATGGTCATTTATGAATTTGGAAGCGCTCTACGACCAGTACAACATGAGCAGCCTAGCAGCCGTATATACTGGGAGTCCACGGTTCTGAGGGCCGCGGTGGTGAAACAGTTTGCGTCTCCAGTCGGAGAATTTGGGCAGATGCCGGTAATCACGGATCATCCTTTATTCTAATATGGACAAACATTGTGGGAACGTCATTACACCTTCCATCACGCACAATCCTGCAGAGCTGGGTAGATAGTGGGCGTGAGCCTTGCCTTTCTGCTGTAGGTAAAGGGTGCAGTACCCACCCAAGACCAACCCACTTCCCATAGAAATATATGGTATTTTATATATTGCTCTGGCCCTCATTCTGAGTTGATCGCTCGCTAGCTGCTTTTAGCAGCAGTGCACACGCTAGGTCGCCGCCCTCTGGGAGTGTATCTTAGCATAGCAGAATTGCTAACGAAAGGTTAGCAGTTCTGCTATTAAATATTTCCCTGCAGTTTCTGAGTAGCTTCAGACCTACTCCTAGATTGCGATCACCTCAGTCTGTTTGGTTCCTGGTTTGACGTCACAAACACGCCTTGCGTACGGCCAGCCACTCCCCCATTTCCCCAGCCACTCCTGCGTTTTCGTCTGGCACGCCTGCGTTTTTTTAGCACACTCCCGGAAAACGCTCAGTTAAAACCCAGAAACACCCACTTCCTGTCAATCATTCACCGATCAGCAGAGCGACTGAAAAGCGTCGCTCGCCCCTGTGTAAAATTGCATAGTTTTGTGTGAAAGTACTTAGCGCGCGTGCCCTGTGGCCCATACGCATGCGCAAAACTGCCGGTTTTTAGCCTGATCACAATTCTGCTAAAAACGGCAGCGAGCGATCAACTCGGAATGAGGGCCTGTGTGCGGACTGGGCAGTGCTGATCTAATGTAAAGGAGCATCGAGTCTTTATTGTATTGTGGGGGTCATTCCGAGTTGATCGCACGTAGCAACTTTTTGCAGCCACTGCGATCAACTAGACGCCGCCTATGGGGGAGTGTATATTTTGGTTAGCAGGTGCCCAAGATGGCTGCCTCACCTTTTGCATGCTCCTGATCATCTCCATAAAACAGCTTAAATTCACCACAACTGACCTATGAACCATCATAAATATCCAAGGACTTACCTTTAACTTGTACTACTCTACGCGGACATTTCATAAAACCAACGGATTGCATTCCTGCGCTGAGATACACACTGGATTGAATCCTGGATTGAATCCTCTGCATACCTCCACTGAGAAATCCTTCAGTTTAGCAGCTGCTGTACTCTGCATTGGACATTACCCAGATAAGGTACTGTGGATTACAACCTATCTTTGGCTACATCCAGCCCCTCACTTAGACATCATCCACCTCTGTTCTCTGAGCAACAAATAACTGACTTATTGCATTAATCTACTAATATCAGTATATTCAGGCTCTGAATTGCTGAAGGCTCACTGTTTCAAATCAGGATCCATTTCCAGGACACGTTATCACTACCCCCACAAGAAATCTACTTCAAAGGCCTCTCACACTGAGACTTTTCACACCTACACAGTAGGAATTGGCTTCTAACACCTTTCCAAAAGGCTGCCTATCCTAGGATAATTGACTAAATCAGCAGTTATTTTATTTATCACTTGCTTCAAATATACCCAAAAGGTTATAGCAATAACTTTGTTCATAAACCCATTATAATTTTGGATCACATACCGAATTGGGGGAAAACAAAACACAAAAAGGAAAAAAGAAAAAAAAAAACAACAAAAACAAAACAAAACACTGCTTTCTCTCCCTCTCTCATCTTCATATGCAGCTCAAACTTATAGTAATCTGTCATTGATGACCAAATGTATACGTATTGCTCCAGTTTAATTCTTTCACTCCGCCCACCACGTTCTGCAGTTCCTATCACACCATCACAGGCTTCTATTCTCCAATCCCTTGGCATTTTAAAAAGAAAACACAGGCGCATTCGTGGGAAGCGAGCAGGCCGGAAATGTATTTCCCCCGGTAACCATCTAAGTCCTTTGCCCACCTGTTCACCCCCATATTCAAAGAACAATCAAATAGAAGTGATACCCAAAAGACGGCCCTGTGTTTGGAAGAACAGAACTGTCAACTCTCGCTTTGTGACCTCCATACCCAGAGCTCCTGCACTTAACATAAAGAAAACTGAAGGCCCTCTGGTATGCCCAATCAGGTCAGTCCTTTGTAATGCCAGATCTATAAGAAACAAGACTGCAACAATTGCTGACCTTATTGAATCTGCAGATCTAGCCTGTATTACAGAGACCTGGCTAGATGAAAATGCAGCACCTATATTGGAGGCTGTAGTACCAACAAACTACTCTGTCATCCACAACCCAAGACTGGACCGCAGGGGTGGCGGGGTGGCTATCTGCTTCAAAAAAGAACTTAAACTTAGGGACCACCCTATTGAAATTACTCACTCATTCGAGTGCATTGCTGCCCGGAGTTCGACAGGATTAGGTTTCAGAATACTTCTCATTTACCGGCCACCTGGAGATGGAAAGATATTTCTAGAAGAAATTGCAGACACTGTTGCTGGCCTGGTTCTGGAACATTAAAGATGGCTCATCCTCAGGGATTTCAATGCATGGGTGGATGATGAGCTCTCACGCCTTGGCCAAGACCTCGTGTGCACAATGAATGGTCTGGGCTTCACACAGGTCATTCCCTCTGCCACACATAAAAGTGGTCACACTCTCGATCTTGTCTTTCAGATTGGATTAGAAGTCACTGACCTAAAAATAAACCCAGTCATCTGGTCAGACCTTTCTGTCGTAGGACTTTATATGTATTGCATACGCTCGGAATCCATATAGAAGGAAAACATATTCCACAAATAGTGTAGTATGTTCAAAACAAGAAAATTTAATAAGTTGCAAATAATAAAACCATAAAATAAGGCAATATACGTAAATGGTACAGATGGAGGTTTACCAGATGGAAGTAGTATATACGCCTTGCATATTGCTCAATTGAATACTCCCTTCCTCAAGGCAGTATATACTGCCTTGAGGAAGGGAGAGGTCCCGAAACGCGTCGGTATTGTATGACAGGAGTTTCATCGTTGGTGGGAATCTTTACCATACGGACAGAGTTCTTTTGGACCAAGGAGACAGGTTCCGGAGCCGTTTTCTCCTCCCCATTTGATACATCTTAAGGTCCATACCTCATGGAAGTCTGGTAAACCCCCACCTTGATTATTTACTTTGTGATGTGACTTTTTAATTCAATTGAGCAATATACAAGGCGTATATACTACTTCCATCTGGTAAACCTCCATCTGTACCATTTACGTATATTGCCTTATTTTATGGTTTTATTATTTGCAACTTATTACATTTTCTTGTTTGAACGTACTACACTATTTGTGGAATATTTTTTCCTTCTATATGGATTCCGAGCGTATGCAATACGTATAAAGTCCTACGACAGAAAACCTATGAGGGAAACATATCTTAAGGTCCATACTTCATTGGAATCTGGTAAACCTCCATCTTGATTATTCATCACATGGTGTGTGAACTTATGCACATATACTTCCAATAGGCTTCAATACAAGGCTTTTTGACTCTACCTATCTGGTAAACCTCCATCTACACCTTCAAGTGTTTATTGCCTATTGTATCATTTGTATCGGCTTATTGTACATAATTTTGTTATACGGAACATACTACACTATTTCTGGAAATATTTCTGTTTTTTTATATATGGATTTCGAGTTCATTAACTATACAGGAAGCTTCATGAAAGAATATTTGTGAGGGAAGTATAATCTGCTTATTCACTGCTATTCTAGCGCACTTCAGCTGGTCTAAACCTTTTCATTCACACTTACTATCAGGCGGCTGCGGCAGCCATGGACACCCTGAACGCAGCGGCAATTCAAATGAAGCGCCGGCCGCCAGCCAATCAGAGCTGGCGGACCGGCAGCCAATCAGGGAAGCTGCCGCAGCAGCCAATCAGGAGCGACTGCTGCGGCAGCTTCCCTGATTGGCTGCCGGTCCGCCAGCTCTGGTTGGCTGGCGGCCGGCGCTTCATTTGAAATGCCGCCACGTTCAGTGTGTCCATGGCGGCCGCGGCCGCCCGCCTAATAGTAAGTGTTATTACTTACAGCCTCCCTCCCTCCCTCCCTCCCTCCAGCGCCGCTACCAACCCTCCCGCACCACTACCTACACCCACCCTCCCGCACCGCTACCTACCCCCATAGGTGTGCGCAGACACTGACAGGCGGGTGCCGCTCCGGACTCCCCCCCCCCCCCATCCCCTCCACGGCACGGCATTATAATGTTCTATCACCTCCCCTGTTCTGGACATAGACTGCTTACCTAGGCAGCCCAGGTGAGCAGTCTATATCCAGGACAGGGGAGGTGAGAGAACACTATAATGCCGTGCCGTGGAGGGGATGGGGGGGGGGGGGGGAGTCCGGAGCGGCACCCGCCTGTCAGTGTCTGCGCACACCTATGCCAAGTTGCCTACCCCCTCCCTACCTCCCGCACCGCTACCTACCCCCTCCCTACCTCCCGCACCGCTACCTACACCCTCCCTCCAGCGCTGCTCCCTACATCTTTCACTGGTCCCTACTGCAATCCCGGGATCCCGGGAATCCCGGGATTGACCGTTTTTCAATCCCGGGATTGAAAAAAACGCCCGGGATTGGCCTCCCTAGCAGCACTCCCTTTACAAACGTCTGGACTTCTGGAAGAGAAGCCAATTCCTTCTGAAAGAAAATCGAGAGGGCCGAAATCTGTACCTTAACAGAGCCTAATTTCAGGCCCATATCCACTCCTGTCTGTAGGAAGTGGAGAAGACGACCCAGATGAAAATCTTCCGTAGGTGCATTCTTGGTCTCAAACCAAGACACATACTTTCGCCAGATACGGTGATAATGTTTTACCGTCGTCACCTCCTTCCTAGCCTTTATTAAAGTAGGGATGACCTCTTCCGGAATCCCCTTTTTCGCTAGGATTCGGCGTTCAACCGCCATGCCATCAAACGTAACCGCGGTAAGTCTTGAAATACACAGGGCCCCTGTTGCAACAGGTCTTCCCTCAGAGGAAAAGGCCAGGGATCTCCTGTGAGCATCTCTTGTAGATACGAGTACCAGGCCCTTCGAGGCCAGTCTGGGACAACGAGTATCGTCTGTACTCTTCTTCGTCTTATGATCCTCAACACTTTTGTGATGAGAGGAAGAGGAGGAAACACGTAGACCGATTTGAACACCCACGGTGTTACCAGAGCGTCTACTGCCACTGCCTGAGGGTCCCGAGACCTGGCGCAATACCTCCGAAGTTTTTTGTTGAGGCGTGACGCCATCATGTCTATTTGAGGAGTTCCCCAAAGACGTGTTACGTCTGCAAAGACTTCTTGATGAAGTCCCCACTCTCCTGGATGTAGATCGTGTCTGCTGAGGAAGTCTGCTTCCCAGCTGTCCACTCCCGGAATGATTTTCCGCCCAGCGAAGGATCCTTGTGGCTTCCGCCATCGCGACTCTGCTTCTTGTCCCGCCTTTGCGGTTCACATGAGCCACTGCTGTGACATTGTCTGATTGAATCAGAACCGGTAGGTTTCGAAGAAAACTCTCCGCTTGTCGAAGGCCGTTGTAAATGGCCCTGAGTTCCAACACATTGATGTGTAGACAGGACTCCTGGTCTGACCAAAGACCCTGAAATTTTTTTCCCTGTGTGACCGCTCCCCATCCTCGGAGGCTCGCGTCCGTGGTAACCAGGATCCAATCCTGAATTCCGAACCTGCGACCCTCCAGGAGGTGAGCACTTTGCAACCACCACAGGAGGGACACTCTGGTCACTGGGGACAGAGTTATTTTCCGATGTAAGTGCAGATGGGACCCGGACCACTTGTCCAGAAGGTCCCATTTTAAAGTCCTTGCATGGAACCTTCCGAAGGGAATGGCCTCGTAAGCCGCCACCATTTTCCCCAGAACTTGAGTGCATTGGTGAACTGACACCCTTTTCGGTTTTAGCAGGTCTCTGACCATGTTCTGGATGTCTTGGGCTTTCTCTATTGGGAGGAAGACCTTCATTTGTTCCGTATCCAGTATCATACCTAGGAACGGTAGTCGAGTTGTCGGAATCAACTGTGACTTCGGTAGATTTAGAATCCAACCGTGTTGCTGGAGCACTCTCAGAGAGAGCGCCACACTGCTCAGCAATTTCTCCCTTGATCTCGCTTTTATCAGGAGATCGTCCAAGTATGGGATAATTGTGACTCCATGCTTGCGCAGGACCACCATCATTTCCGCCATTATCTTGGTGAAAATCCTCGGGGCCGTGGAGAGTCCAAACGGCAACGTCTGAAATTGGTAATGACAATCCTGTACAGCGAATCTCAGGTATTCCTGATGGGGGGCATATATGGGGACATGAAGGTACGCATCCTTTGTGTCCAGAGACACCATAAACTCCCCCTCCTCCATGTTGGCTATTATCACTCTGAGAGATTCCATTTTGAATTTGAATCTTTTTATGTACAGGTTTAGGGATTTCAGATTCAAAATAGGTCTGACCGAACCGTCAAGTTTAGGGACCACAAATAGGGTTGAGTAGTAACCTCTTCCCTGCTGGTGCAGGGGAACCTTGATTATCACTTGCTGTATATACAGCGTTTGAATTGCAGCTAACACTATATCCCTTTCCGATGTGGAAGCTGGTAGGGCAGATTTGAAAAATCGGCGCAGGGGCACCTCCTCGAATTCCAATTTGTAACCTTGGGAAACTATTTCCAACACCCAGGGATTCAGGTCCGAACTGACCCAGGCCTGACTGAAAAGTCGAAGACATGCCCCCACCGGTGCGGACTCCCTCAGGGGAGCCCAAGAGACATGCTGTGGGTTTTGGAGCAGCCGGGGAGGACTTTTGTTCCTGGGCACCTGCCGAAGCAGGTGCTCTCTTGCCTCTGCCCTTACTTCTGGCGAGGAAAGAGGATCCCCGACCTCTTTTGGACTTGTGCGACCGAAAGGACTGCATCTGATAGGGTGTTATTTTCTTTTGCTGTTGGGGTATGTATGGTAAAAAATTTGATTTACCTGCTGTAGCTGTGGAAACCAGGTCCGTCAGCCCATCCCCAAACAATACATCACCCTTATAAGGTAGTACTTCCATATGTTTTTTGGAATCCGCATCACCCGTCCATTGGCGAGTCTTTTTGCTGAGATAGACATGGCATTGGCCCTAGAAGCTAGCAATCCAATGTCCCTTTGAGCATCCCTCATAAATAAGACTGCGTCTTTTATATGGGCTAGAGTTAGGAATATAGTATCCTTATCCATATTATCAAATTGATCTGTCAGCTCATCTGTCCAAGCTGCAATTGCGCTACACACCCATGCCGACGCAATTGTCGGTCTTAGCACAGCACCCGTATGAGAATAAATACACTTTAAGGTAGTCTCTTGCCTGCGATCTGCTGGGTCCTTAAGGGCCGCTGTGTCAGGAGACGGTAGCGCCACTTTCTTGGACAAGCGCGTCAGGGCTTTGTCCACAGTGGGGGGTGATTCCCAAATCTCCCTGTCCTGCTTAGGGAAAGGGTATGTCATATAAATTCTTTTGGGGATCTGCGGTCTCTTATCCGGAGTCTCCCAAGCTTTTCCAAATAAATCATTTAATTCATGAGATGTGGGAAAATTAATAATCTGTTTCTTTTCCTTAAACATGTGTACCCTTGTGTCGGGGACCGAGGGTTCATCCACAATATGCAACACATCCCTTATTGCCACAATCATACACTGAATGGTTTTAGTCACCCTGGGGTGCAATTTTACTTAGTCGTAGTCGACACTGGAATCAGAATCCGTGTCGGTAGTAGTGTCTTGTGTTAAGGGACGCTTTTGAGACCCCGACGGGCCCTATGAGTCGGTCCAATCCGAGGATTGACCCCCTGATGTCCCCCCTAATTCAGCCTTATCAAGCCTTTCATGTAAAGATGCCACACTTGCATTCAACATATGCCACATGTCCATCCAATCCGGAGTCGGCACAACCGACGGGGACACACCACTCATTTGCTCCACCTCCTCCTTGGAGAAGCCTTCCGCCTCAGACATGTCGACACACACGTACCGACACCCCACACACACAGGGATTAACCTATAAGGGGACAAAACCCCAACCAGGCCCTTAGGAGAGACAGAGAGAGAGTATGCCAGCACACACCAGCGCTTAAAAACACTGGAAAAAATATGACCAGATAGCGCTTTTCTATATATAATATGCCAATTCCCACTCACTGCGTCGCTAATGTGCCCCCCTCCTCTTTTTTCCAGCCTGTGAAGTTCAGCAGGGGAGAGACCAGGGAGCCAGCGTTTTCCTCATGCAGCTTCTGTGGAGAAAATAGCGCTGGTTAGTGCTGAAGGATCAAGCCCCGCCCACCCGACGGCGGGCTTCGGTCCCAGTGATTTTTCAATAAAAATGGCGGGGGATCATAAATTTACTGCCTCCGCAGCCTAATCAAACTGTATTTGCCCAAATGTGAGGTTTATTGCTGCCCAGGGCGCCCCCCCCCCCTGCACCCTTCAGTGCTGCTCTGTGTGTGTGTGACTGGGAGCAATGGCGCACAGCGGTACCTCATGAAGATCTGATGTCTTCTGCCTCCTAAGATGTCTTCTGCCTTCTCATCCGGCATCTGTGAGGAGGACGGCGGCGCAGCTCCGGGACGAACCCCAGGTGAGACCTGTGTTCCGACTCCCTCTGGAGCTAATGGTGTCCAGTAGCCTTAGAAACAGAGCCCAACTTGACAAGCCAGCTCTGCTTCTCTCTCCTCAGTCCCACGATGCAGGGAGCCTGTTGCCAACAGGACTCCCTGAAAATAAAAAACCTAACAAAATTCTTCTTCAACAGAAAACTCTGGAGAGCTCTCTGCAGTGCACCCATTCTCCTCTGGGCACAAGATCTAACTGAGGTCTGGAGGAGGGGCATAGAGGGAGGAGCCAGTGCACACCCATAGTCAAAGTTCTTTTTAGGTGCCCTATCTCCTGTGGAGCCCGTCTATACCCCCATGGTCCTTACGGAGTCCCCAGCATCCTCTAGGACGTAAGAGAAATCCCTTTTACCTGGTACACTCATGAATTACACAGGTTCTGGGGCTGGCTGACTTCAAGCCTACATTTCAGCTGGTTTTAATCAGCCACAGAACCTGTGTAATCCATAAGCGTCCCAGGTATAAGGGATAATATGGTCACTCTAGTCCAGGGGTTCTCAAACTCGGTCCTCGGGACCCCACACAGTGCATGTTTTGCAGGTCACCCAGCAGGTGCGCAGGTGTATTAATTACTCACTGACACATTTTAAAAGGTCCACAGGTGGAGCTAATTATGTCACTTGTGATTCTGTGAGGAGACCTGCAAAACATGCACCGTGTGGGGTCCTGAGGACCGAGTTTGAGAACCTGTGCTCTAGTCCATAAGTTCTCAAACTCGGTCCTCAGGACCCCACACAGTGCATGTTTTGCAGGTAACCCAGCAGGTGCACAGGTGAATTAATTACTCACTGACACAGTTTAAAAGGTCCGCAGGTGGAGCTAATTATCTCACTTGTGATTCTGTGAGGAGACCTGCAAAACATGCACTGTGTGGAGTCCTGAGGACAGAGTTTGAGAACCTGTGCTTTAGTCAAACCTCCAAACACTTCCAAACTTTGGGCCTTCTGCCCTGATTGCTCCCAGTCCCCTCCTAGTCTATCCAATGTGTACTTATCTATGGTCAGGCTTACCATACTATCCCTTTAAACCAAGACACTCATGGATTACACAGGTTCTGGGGCTGGCTGACTTCAAACCTGCATGGCCACAGAACCTGTGTAATCCACGAGCGTCTCGATTTAAAGGGACGGTATGGTAAGCCTATCTATAACTGTCTGAGCATCATGCTACGGTATGGAAGAGAATATCGTCTGCTTGTTAAAAACTATTTACTATTAGCTCAGATACATCTGTTGATGGGTTTCTATGAGTAACAGAGCGAAAACTCCCCCAGAGGAGACACTCTTTCCTGTTATAAACTAGACGGTTATTACATCTGGAGAATTGCAAGAACTGAACTACATATGATATAAAAATAAACTGAATTTATCCATTTCTAGCTCCAATTCTGAACAATACCTACCCGGTGCTCCTTTACCCTTCACTTCCCAAACAGCGACGTTATAGCTAGGTCCAGTATACTGCCTGGAAATGGTTTACACTGGATACAAAGAGTTAAGCCACCATTGTGTGAAAGCATGGAATCAATCTGCAGATGTAAATCCCAGCCAAGGTTCATGGTTAGTTAAATGTTACTTACAAACCGCTCGCTCTGGTTTTCATTTGGCATTTGCAGAAAGTGATTCTACTAGCGACCACTCTTCATAAACTGATTTTATCAATGAATGATCAGATCTGTGACCAATTCATCCCTAAAGGGCCCTACACATTGAGCGATCCGCCGCCGAGCTGCCCGACGACGGATACGGCCGACGGGCGCCCGGCGGCGGGGGGGCAGTGACATGGGGGAGTGAAGTTTCTTCACTCCCTCCGTCACCCGGCTCCATAGAAGTGCAGGCAAATATGGACGAGATCGTCCATATTAGCCTGCATGCACAGGCGACGGGGCACCAGCGATGAACGAGCGCGGAGCCGCGCATCGTTCATCGCTGGTCCCTCCACACTCAAAGATATGAACGCTATCTCGTTCATTAATGAACGAGATCATTCATATCTTTGAGTATTATCGCCCAGTGTGTAGGGCCCTTTAGGTCTGTCCTCATCAGCAGAACATGGCCAGAATCTCACAAAGGTATTAATGTGATGAATTACACAGGAGATGCGGTCAGGACCCTAGCCCTGTCCCAGAGTCTGCGGCGCATGAACAGATCTCCGAGAAAATGCCGCCGCGGCCAGTTTCCCAGTGATTTTTCTACTGCACATGCGCGAAACCCTGGGAAAATGGCGCCGCACCAGTTTCCAAGTGATTTCTGCAGCAGCGCTGCTGCGCCACGAGACTCCGGAAGGTAAGTATTAAAAATAATGGGTGCACAGTATGCGATGTGAGCCCTCCTAGACCTAGGGGGCCCGTGCGAACAACTCCCACAATGGGCCGGTGACACTTTTGCACAACGCAACTCAAATTGCTTTACATCCACGGACACCTTTACTTTGCGGAGTCATCTTCTGGGAACAAAGACCAGGCAAGCACCTTGGTGTGCAGACGTGCAGAACGAGGCGTGTTGTGGTGCACACCTATTGTGCTTTGCAAATGACCTCCAATGTACAGTATGTGACACTTTGGGACTCCAAGTCTTTCCTGTGCCAGTTTTAGAACTACAGTGCATCCGGAAAGTATTCACAGCGCTTCACTTTTTACATATTTTGTTATGTTACAGCCTAATTCCAAAATGGAATAATTTTTTCCCCTCAAATTTCTACACACAATACCCCATAATGACAACGTGAAAAAAAGTTTTTTTGTTTTTTGTTTTGCAAATTTACCCCAGTAACTCCAGGCTATCACACTACCATTGTGTCAGCAAAGCGTGTCGGAGATTCTGGTCTGAATCCCACAGACCCCAATGTGAATATGATAAAGATTTTCTGACAACAAAATGATCTTAAAAGCGGAAACAGACAGATAACGGCGTGTAACCATGTAACTGCGGACACGGTGCGCGATATAGTGGGAATGTGTATACGGAGCAAGTGTAACCTCCAGCACAAGACACAACAAGAGTAACATCACATGCAGGGGACTGCGGAGCTTCTGTCCTGGATTCCTCAGATAACAGACTGAGCAGCTGATGTGAGAGGCGTCTAGTTATATACATGAAGGTGAGAGATTAGTCCTTTCTACCCTTTATCAGTCTCACCATAGGTTCCTGCTGATTACACAGCTGCGGGGGGGGGGGGGGGGGGGGGGGGGGGGGCAGATACAGACATCAAAGTTAGAAGTGACAAGTCTATACAAAGGGGTTAGCATATGCGCCTGGTTGCTAGTCACTGGGGGCTACTTACCTGAGCCATATACTGGTTGCAAAAGATGCGCCTCCCAACAGGTGTATAAACGCTTATGTGCGGGTCTGCTTGGCCACCATTTGTGTGGACGCACCTTCACCGAATTGTGAGAACGCTCTGTCACACCCCAGGGTCACTATGCCCAAAACACGTGCAACTCTGCAATGCTGCATTTTTGTGTGTAAATTTAGGCAAGCTACGGAACGCAAACAGGCGCACTCCCAGCTCTGCCGCAGCCCAGGAAATGTACAGTTCAGTATGCGAACCATAGACCTGTTGTCGGCTGTCGGAGTTCCAGCACCGATCTCCCGAGTGGTGTCGGGATTCCGGCGTCGGTCACATGACCATCAACATCCCAGCCACCAGGATGCCGAACACATCCCATATACACAACGTATAAACAGCGCTATGTATCTAAGGGGTCTATTTACTAAGCTTTGGATGGAGATAAAGTGGACGGAGATAAAGTACCAGCCAATCAGCTCCTAACTGTCATTTTTCAAACCCAGCCTGTAACATGACAGTTAGGAGATGATTGGCTGCTACTTTATCTCCGTCCAAAGCTTAGTAAATAGACCCTTAAGTCAGAATACTGCACCACATGACGTGCGGCAGAGGGGTATCCGTTTATGTTGATACAAGTGTCCGTTACGCGGGATCACCATACTGTCCCTTTAAACCGGGACACTAATGAATTACACAGGCTCTGGGGCTGGCTGACTTCAAGTCTGCGTTTCACTGGATTTCTTAATTCATGAGTGTCCAAGTTTAAAGGGACCAGTGCGGTAAGCCCACCGTTATATGACCTCACTACCCCTTAGTTCTGCCTGCATTTAGGAATCATGGTAAACTGGATGCCAGTACGTCGCTTGTCCGAGTAACCGGTCATTCCTCAAGATCACTCTGATGATGATGATGATGATGATGATGATGATGATATTTATATTTAAAATAACGTTTCAAATGATAATAAAAAATATCTAAAATACGTTAAATGTAAAACACAAGTAGCTAATTGGAGTCCTGGGTACATTAATGTTACATGCAGTTATAAAAAGTGTCTCCCTATGTTTTCATACACGTAACGTAACAATTCCCAGGTCGACTGGATGAAACACAAAGATGTGACAACCGGTCTCATTAAAGTACAAACTACAGAAACCATGAAGAGGTTAAAGCAGAGTAACACAACAGTGTAAGTTTCACATATTGATAAACATCAGCGACTTGGCATGTGGGACAGACATTGTAAGAAGTATGTCAGCTGCAAGTCAGCAACTTTTACATCACAGCATAAAGAAAGTGAATTTGGTATTCCTGGGAAGGCAATATAGACAGAAACAGCTCACAAATATATAATTATGTATAAACACACACATACACACACACACACATACAGGATAGTGATGGATGTAATCTTTCAGATGCAAATCAGATTTACACAAAATGTTGCTTTGATGTCATATTTTAATACAAGAAAACCTCCCATAGCCCCTGCCCCTCTGCCCCCTCCCCTGCAGTATCAGGTGTGTGGTACTTACTGGGTCCCTTGGGGTGGGCAGAGACCACCTGGGCCGAGCTCAGGTAAGACAGCAACAGACAGGCCCACAGGTAGAGGGTCATGGTGCACTGCAAGGTCCAGGCCAGGTACAGGGGTGTCAGTAATTCAGGGTCTCCGCCTTTCCATGCTCCCTGTGCCGGAGTCTGGGGTTGGGATTCCACCGGGGTCTTCCAGCTGCGTCACTCCAAAAACACTCAGCTGCGTCACTCCAAAAACACCCAGCTGCGTCACCTCCACAGGGGCTGCTGCAGGTAGAGCAGGGGATCCGGAATAATGCTTCCAGGGGCTGCAGCAACTCCTCAGCAACCTCACAGACAGAGAGAGCACCAGGAGCAGGAGGCACTGAGGCAGGAGGCACGCAGGTACAGACTCCTGGAAGCGTCTGAGTAACTCCCTGCAGCCCCGTCCTGACCTGGCATGAAGTCTGGAAAAGCGCTCAGCTGCGGGTCCAGGACATGTGTTTGCAATAACAGACATTCCTCATCAGTGACATCTCACAGACTAATTACATAGCAGCTAATTTCTCCTGGTCTGTGTACTGGTGACATTTACACAGACTGCAGGCAGGTCCCTCCAGCCCCCAGTTACACAGGTCCCTCCAGCCCCCAGTAACACAGGTCCCTCCAGCCCCCAGTTACACAGGTCCCTCCAACCTCCAGTTACACGGGTCCCTCCAGCCCCCAGTAACACAGGTCCCTCCAGCCCCCAGTTACACAGGTCCCTCCAACCCCCAGTTACACAGGTCCCTCCAGCCCCCAGTAACACAGGTCCCTCCAGCCCCCAGTTACACACAGGTCCCCCCAGCCCCCAGTTACACATGTCCCTCCAACCCCCAGTTACACAGGTCCCTCCAGCCCCCAGTAACACAGGTCCCTCCAGCCCCCAGTTACACACAGGTCCCCCCAGCCCCCAGTTACACACAGGTCCCCCCAGCCCCCAGTTACACAGGTCTCTCCAGCCCCTAGTTACACATGTCCCTCCAGCCCCCAGTTACACAGGTCCCTCCAGCCCCCAGATACACAGGTCCCCACAGCCCCCAGTTACACAGGTCCCCACAGCCCCCAGTTACACAGGTCCCTCCAGCCCCCAGTTACACAGGTCCCTACAACCCCCAGTTACAGGAGACAATTGCAGGCAGGTCCCTCCAGCCCCCAGTTACAGGAGACAATTGCAGACAGGTCCCTCCAGCCCCCAGTTACAGGAGACAATTGCAGACAGGTCCCTCCAGCCCCCAGTCATAGGAGACAATTGCAGACAGGTCCCTCCAGCCCTCAGTTACAGGAGACAATTGCAGACAGGTCCCTCCAGCCCCCAGTCATAGGAGACAATTGCAGGCAGGTCCCTCCAGCCCCCAGTTACAGGAGACAATTGCAGGCAGGTCCCTCCAGCCCCCAGTTACAGGAGACAATTGCAGGCAGGTCCCTCCAGCCCACAGTTACAGGAGACAATTGCAGGCAGGTCCCTCCAGCCCTCAGTTACAGGAGACAATTGCAGGCAGGTCCCTCCAGCCCCCAGTTACAGGAGACAATTGCAGGCAGGTCCCACCAGCCCCCAGTTACAGGAGATAATTGCAGGCAGGTCCCTACAGCCCCCAGTTGCAGGAGACAGTTGCAGGCAGGTCCCTACAGCCCCCAGTTACAGGAGACAATTGCAGGCTGGTCCCTACAGCCCCCCGTTACAGGAGACAATTGCAGGCAGGTCCCTACAGCCCCTAGATATAGGAGACAATTGCAGGCAGGTCCCTACAGCCCCCAGATATAGGAGACAATTGCAGGCTGGTCCCTACAGCCCCCAGATATAGGAGACAATTGCAGGCAGGTCTCTACAGCCCCCAGATATAGGAGACAATTGCAGGCAGGTCCATACAGCCCCCAATTACAGGAGACAATTGCAGGCAGGTCCCTACAGCCCCCAGTTACACAGGTCCCTCCAGCCCCCAGTTACAGGAGACAGTTGCAGGCAGGTCCCTCCAGCCCCCAGTTACAGGAGACAATTGCAGGCTGGTCCCTACAGCCCCCCGTTACAGGAGACAATTGCAGGCAGGTCCCTCCAGCCCCCAGTTACAGGAGACAATTGCAGGCAGGTCCCTCCAGCCCCCAGTTACAGGAGACAATTGCAGGCAGGTCCCTACAGTCCCCGTTATAGGAGACAATTGGTAGTTTCTGGCACCTTATACACCCAGCTCCTCTCTGTGCTATCTGCAGTGTACGGGTCTTATAAAAGTCTCTTTTTGTTTACTTCATTGTTTGGTTCTTTGTGTTTATTTTTTTGTTTTTATGCATGTAAAGTTTTCGTTCTTGTTGCTGCTGCATATAGTAAGTTAGACATTTCTGAACTATCTTTCCTAACAGCAGCCCAACTTTTAATAAGTGGAAAAAGGGGGTTTTCTCCTCCATAAACATTGTAGAACTATGCAGTTTTCTTAAATTATTTGGACAGCTGTGAGCACGATTTAAGTGAATTGGAACTTTTACAATGCGCCCGCTGCATAAAGGATTCACATTATAGCATACACGTCTGTAATGAATACAGAGAGCTCAAAGGCGCAGAGCTGGACTGTACTATATAACGCTGGTTCTGATCTGTACGTACTATATAACGCTGGCTGTGATCTGTACTGTACTATATAATGCTGGCTCTGATCCGGACTGTACTATATATTGCTGGTTCTGATCTGTACTGTACTATATAATGCTGGCTCTGATCCGAACTGTACTATATATTGCTGGTTCTGATCTGTACTGTACTATATAATGCTGGCTCTGATCCGGACTGTTCTATATAATGCTGGCTCTGACCTGGACTGCACTATATAATGCTGGCTCTGATCTGTACTGTTCTATATAATGCTGCCACTGATCTGTACTGTTCTATATAATGCCGGCTCTGATCTGTACTGTTCTATATAATGCTGGCTCTGATCCGTACTGTACTATATAATGCTTGCTCTGATCTGTACTGTTCTATATAATGCTGGCTCTGATCCGGACTGTACTATATAATGCTGGCTCTGATCTGTACTGTTCTATATAATGCTGGCTCTGATCCGGACTGTACTATATAATGCTGGCTCTGATCTGTACTGTTCTATATAATGCCGGCTCTGATCTGTACTGTTCTATATAATGCTGGCTCTGACCTGGACTGCACTATATAATGCTGGCTCTGATCTGTACTGTTCTATATAATGCTGCCACTGATCTGTACTGTTCTATATAATGCCGGCTCTGATCTGTACTGTTCTATATAATGCTGGCTCTGATCTGTACTGTTCTATATAATGCTGGCTCTGATCCGTACTGTACTATATAATGCTTGCTCTGATCTGTACTGTTCTATATAATGCCGGCTCTGATCTGTACTGTTCTATATAATGCTGGCTCTGATCCGTACTGTACTATATAATGCTTGCTCTGATCTGTACTGTTCTATATAATGCTGGCTCTGATCCGGACTGTACTATATAATGCTGGCTCTGATCTGTACTGTTCTATATAATGCTGGCTCTGATCCGGACTGTACTATATAATGCTGACTCTGATCTGTACTGTTCTATATAATGCCGGCTCTGATCTGTACTGTTCTATATAATGCTGGCTCTGATCCGTACTGTACTATATAATGCTTGCTCTGATCTGTACTGTTCTATATAATGCTGGCTCTGATCCGGACTGTACTATATAATGCTGGCTCTGATCTGTACTGTTCTATATAATGCTGGCTCTGATCCGGACTGTACTATATAATGCTGGCTCTGATCTGTACTGTTCTATATAATGCTGGCTCTGATCCGGACTGTACTATATAATGCTGGCTCTGATCTGTACTGTACTATATAATGCTGGCTCTGATCTGTACTGTTCTATATAACGCTGGCTCTGAACTGTACTGTACTGTACTATATAATGCTGTCTCTGATCCGGACTGTACTATATATTGCTGGCTCTGATCTGTACTGTACTATATAATGCTGGCTCTGATCCGGACTGTACTATATATTGCTGGTTCTGATCTGTACTGTACTATATAATGCTGGCTCTGATCCGGACTGTACTATATAATGCTGGCTCTGATCTGTACTGAACTATATAATGCTGGCTCTGATCTGTACTGTTCTATATAATGCTGGCTCTGATCCGGACTGTACTATATAATGCTTGCTCTGATCTGTACTGTTCTATATAATGCTGGCTCTGATCCGGACTGTACTATATAATGCTGGCTCTGATCTGTACTGTTCTAGATAATGCTGGCTCTGATCCGGACTGTACTATATAATGCTGGCTCTGATCTGTACTGTTCTATATAATGCTGGCTCTGATCCGGACTGTACTATATAATGCTGGCTCTGATCTGTACTGTACTATATAATGCTGGCTCTGATCTGTACTGTTCTATATAACGCTGGCTCTGAACTGTACTGTACTGTACTATATAATGCTGTCTCTGATCCGCACTGTACTATATATTGCTGGCTCTGATCTGTACTGTACTATATAATGCTGGCTCTGATCCGGACTGTACTATATATTGCTGGTTCTGATCTGTACTGTACTATATAATGCTGGCTCTGATCCGGACTGTACTATATAATGCTGGCTCTGATCTGTACTGAACTATATAATGCTGGCTCTGATCTGTACTGTTCTATATAATGCTGGCTCTGATCCGGACTGTACTATATAATGCTGGCTCTGATCCGGACTGTACTATATATCGCTGGTTCTGATCTGTACTGTACTATAAAACGCTGGCTCTGATCTGTACTGTACTATATAATGCTGGCTCTGATCCGGACTGTACCATATAATGCTGGCTCTGATCTGTACTGCACTATATAATGCTGGCTCTGATCCGGACTGTACTACATAATGCCGGCTCTGATCTGTACTGTTCTATATAATGCTGGCTCTGATCCGTACTGTACTATATAATGCTGGCTCTGATCTGTACTGTACTGTACTATATAATGCTGGCTCTGATCCGGACTGTACTATATAATGCTGGCTCTGATCTGTACTGTACTATATAATGCTGGCTCTGACCTGGACTGTTCTATAGAATGCTGGCTCTGATCTGTACTGTACTATATAACGCTGGCTCTGATCTGTACTGTACTATATAATGCTGGCTCTGATCCGGACTGTACTATATAATGCTGGCTCTGATCCGGACTGTACTATATAATGCTGGTTCTGATCAGTACAGTAATGCTGCTGCAAATGCCATCGCTTTTGCAGTTAACCCTTTATGACCCATTGCATGTTTCCGGTGTATCCCAGTGAAGACACTGGTAAAGTAGACGGCTTTGATATAGGATGCCACCCTAACCCTCCCTTCCCCACAGCCTACCCATAACCCTCCCCGGGGGTGCCTAACCCCTCCTCCCCACAGCCTAACCCTAACACCCCCCCACACACACACTCCCCGCAGCCTAAATCTCCCCCCACACACACAACTCCCACAGCCAAAACCTGGGAGTCCCAGACATACTTACGTTCACAATGTTGGCAGTTGGGATTCCAGTGTCGCCACTCCAAGTGATGTCGGCGTTCTGGCACCGGCATTCTGGCCACATGTCGGAATTCTGGCGCTGGGATTTCGGGCACCGTCACTCTAGTAACTCCAATCACTGTTCACATAACGGTTTTGCAGAAATTCAACTGATAAAGGTGGTCATTCCGAGTGGATTCCTAGCTGCTTTCGTTCGCAGCGCAGTGATCAGGCAAAAAATCGGCACTTCTGCGCATGCGGCGCAATGCGCACGCGCGTCATACTTTTACAATGAAAGATGTACTTTCACACAAGGTCTAGTGAAGCTTTTCAGTCGCACTGTTGGCCGCAGAGTGATTGACAGGAAGTGGGTGTTTCTGGGTGTCAACTGACCGTTTTCAGTGAGTGTGCGGAAAAACACATGCGTGCCAGATAAAAACGCAGGCGTGGCTGGGGAAACCGAGGCGTGGCTGGCCGATTGCAGGGCGTGTTCGTGACGTCAAAACAGGAACTAAATAGTCTGAAGTGATCGCAAGGTAGGAGTAGGTCTGAAGCTGCTCTGAAGCTGCACAAAATTATTTTGTAGCCGCGCTGCGATCCTTTCGTTCGCACTTCTGCTAAGCTAAGATACACTCCCAGTGGGCGGCGGCTCAGCGTTTGCACGGCTGCTAAAACCAGCAAGCGAGCGAACAACTCGGAATGAGGGCCAAAGTACGTAGTTTTACTTGAAAAGTGGGATACTCCCCTCACGGCGATCTTTCTGGCCGAAGCCATCTTTCAAACTGACAATGACCGCTACAAGCCGCTGCCGCCATCTGCCGGGAAATGGTCACAGTATTTTTGTACATTGGGATTGGAACTCTGCGACAGCGGTACTGCGAGAGAGAACTCAGCCGCATGCAGAGCCCGCCTCTAGGCCCTCCCATTACACGCCCACAATACAGCCTCTTCTTGCATTTATAGTCGATTACCACCCGGTCTCCACCCATATCCGCAAATGCCTTGCAATGGTCCTCTCATGTGCGTGTGATTAAGGTGGTCATTCCGAGTTGTTCGCTCGCTAGCAGATTTTAGCAGCTGTGCAAACGCTAAGTCGCCGCCCACTGGGAGTGTATTTTAGTTTAGCAGAAGTGCGAACGAAAGGATCGCAGAGCGGCGGCAAAAGAATTTTGTGCAGTTTCAGAGTAGCTCCAGACCTACGCCTAGCTAGCGATCACTTCAGACTGTTCAGTTCTGGATTTGACGTCACAAACACGCCCTGCGTTCGCCCAGCCATGCCTGCATTTTTCCTGGCACGCCTGCGTTTTTTTGAGCACTCCCTGAAAGCGGTCAGTTGACACCCAGAAACGCCCACTTCATGTCATTCACTCTGCGGCGGCCATTGTGACTGAAAAGCTTCGCTAGACACTGTGTGAAAAAACATCGGCCGTTGTGAAAGTACGTTGCGCGTGCGCACTGCTCCGCATACGCAGAAGTGCCATTTTTTTCCTTAATCGCAGCGCAGGAAACATTTTTAGCTAGCGATCAACTCGGAATGACCCCCTAAGGGCCTCCTTCAGCATGGAACGTTGCTCCGACAGTGTTCTGATGCTGAAGCCCTGTGCAGTGTGCGCACACTCAGAAGCCGTACTGCGCGTGTGCTGTGCACACAGCGAGATGCGACGGCATCTCACATATGTGAACGCCTCTGCCTGAGTGACAGGCAAAGGCATTGGTGGGGCAGAAGGGGGCATCGCGTCGGCGTTTTGGGGGCGGTGTTGCGCCATGGGAGTGGAGTGCGCAGTATGGACAACACAGGCAGAGAGCAACCCTAAACATGTGAGAGCACTGCCATCTTGCGATACAGTCACGTGTGTGTGTGTGGGGGGGGGGGGGTAGGGGGTGGCAGGACCCGGCATGTCAGTGTAATGAGCTGTAAATGTGCAATTTTTCGCACATCTATGACCCATGCGCTGAATTAGGCCCTGAGTACATAACTGCCAGCGTATTCACATACACAGTTCGCGTGTGCGCTGTAAGGGTATCTGAGGATATTCGCACGTGCGAAGTAGCAAAACATCGTCCAGTTGCGAAAACATCGGCATTTCCTACCAATCAGAATCAGGCCCATTAGTGCACTGAGGAATGGGATGTACTGACCTGAGATACTGTAATGTCAGATATTTAAGGCCCACCTGTCGCCCGCACGCAGTGGAAGCGGCCATTTTCTATGCCAAACGTATTTAGATGAGAACACAACCTATCAAATCACGGTAATATGTCTCCGGCGTGACTTTCAGTGATAACGTTAGTTCATAACAACAGGCTGGAGCTGTCATCGATGGCTGGTGGGTAGGTAGGCAATGCCATCTGTAGATGGCGTTGCCTAAAAGAAGTCTATGGGCTTCTCACTGCAATGTGTAATTTCCGGAGGGGGGGGGGGGGGGGGGGTCACCCGATTTTTGGGAGCCTCCCGGCCGTTCCGGGAGGATAGGCAAGTCTGATGTTAATATAAATGCGGCTATGCATCCGGCCCATTGTGTCTTGTGGAAGTGTCGCTGAGGGCGGTTGCGTGTAAAGACACTGAACTACTCACATAGGCCAAAAACTGCATCTGCCACAGGGCTGTCGCAGGTTCTGATGGTGCGACCGTAGTTTCAGCGACTACAAACACTTGCAGCGGGCGTCTCAGTCCTTGCACATTTGGACTCACGTATGTACACAGGGAAAGACTTTGGAATCAGGCCCATGATCATTTATTTTGTTTAACACAAGCATCTCTGGTATATGGAACAAGAGCACCTCCGATACCACTTCAGAGACCAGCAGTACTATATCATTACCCAGCATCCACGTCTGGCCACAGTCAGACACGGAGAGGCGTGGTCCCTCTGTGTGATGGCTTCCAGAAGCTGCGGTTATCTGCGCGGCTCACTCACTCTGTGCAGACATTATAGAGCATGAGAAACACTTAGGGGCCCTCCGAATCCCCGAGCTAAATGCCTGCAGCCCTCCGATGTCTGATGAGGTAATGGCTGCTGTGATGTAATGAGGGCAATGGAATGTGGAATCGTTTACACCGCCCCATATATACCCCCGGCAACTCGGAGGTGTGAGGTCACAGTCTCTGTCCAGACTCACAGAGGTTCCCCCATTGCATCACCTGCCTGTCACTGCGGAGAACTGGAATAATGCACAGCATGATAATATGTGAGGGGTGATCTCATCCCTTGCAGAATATGGGGTGAGCAAAAATACTAATCCTAAATATACCTTGTACACTATGCAGTGCCATAAATAGACATTTATGCGCTGTGTGCAAGAAACAGCATTGGCACCCACCCCCCATATACAAAACAGGGTCAATGTGCGTGCCAAAAAATATAGGGGCGTGGCTTCATGGGGAAGGGGCGTGGCCCCAGAGCTCTCTTTTACACATTACATTAGGCAAAGCTCCCTTTTACACATTACAGTAGCAGAGTCCCCCTTTTTACACATTAAGTAAGCAGAGTCCCCTTTTTTACATATTAGGCAGGCAGAATCCCCCTTTTTTACACATTAGGCAGGCAGAGTCCCCCTTTTTACACATTATGGCAGTAGAGTCCCCCTTTTTTACACATTACAGTAGCAGAGTCCCCCCTTTTACACATTAAGAAAGCAGAGTCCACCTTTTTTTGCACATTGCATCAGCAGAGTCCCCTTTTTTTTACACATTAGGCAGGCAGAGTCCCTCTTTTTTACACATTATGGCAGTAGATTCACCCTT
Organism: Pseudophryne corroboree; assembly: GCF_028390025.1. Lineage (NCBI taxonomy): Eukaryota > Metazoa > Chordata > Amphibia > Anura > Myobatrachidae > Pseudophryne > Pseudophryne corroboree. Next base: position 15,407,775 of record NC_086454.1, on the reverse strand, counting down.
TCTTACACATTACAGTAACAGAGTGCCCATTTTTACACATTACAGTAAGAGTCCCCATTTTTACACATTACAGTAACAGAGTCCCCATTTTTACACATTAAGCAGGCGGGGGAGGGGGGTGGAGTGAGTGAGTGAGAGTGTGTGGTTTTTTTACTCGCCTGGGGGGAGGCCACAATCCAGCATCCATAGAACGCAGGCTCTCTCCTTGGGGATGGCAGCTGCTGCGTCGCTCCGGTGCCCTATACAGCGGCAGCTACACACAGCCGGCGGCGCAAGCTGGACTCAGGGCCGGAGTGGGGGGAGCGACGAAGCTCCGTAGCCCTTACCAGCGACAGCATGACACAGCGGTGGCACCAGCGGGACTCAGCACGAAGTGGGGGGGATGACTGCTCTCACATGACGGCTGCACAAGACCTCCGCTCCCACTCCCTTGCAGACACAGCGGGACTCAGGGGCGTCGGGACAGGGGGAAGGTGTGCGCTGCTAGATGGCGTCTATGACAGCGCTCAGTGGCAGGGACACAAGCGGTGGCAGAACACAAGTGACGAGGACACAAGAGGCGGGACACAAGCGCCGACGGCAGGACTTGAAGTAATAACTTGCTGGCGAAAATGGCCGTACGGGGGTGTGATGCCTGATGGTGCACCTTCAATGCATTTGCGCTGTGGGCAAGGCACCATCAGCACACACCTAGTTACGGCCCTGACACTATAAGCAAATGTATATATGAGTGACATGCAAGATTGGGGGAAAAGTACATAAAGGCGGGAATTGCTACCTGTAGCGCAGCGTCTAAGTCGCTCCGGGCGTCTCTCGCCATATGGCGCAAAAAGGATAAGGTGTATGAGGCCACACCTGTACCACGAAGAGGGTTTATGATCCTGCTGTCTGCTGTGACTATATAATCACAATTCCTGAGAGGCTTCTCACATCAGGGGCTTCTCACATATAGGGGAAACTTGGGTGAGGTATAAAAGATGGACAGCGAAAAGGTTGACCGCGAAAGGTCGACATGTGAAAAATGTCGACACACGCAGAATGTCGCCATGGCAATGGTTGACGCATGAAAAGGTCGACACACTTTTTTTAGAGTTTTTTTTCTTTCAGTTTTGTAGATTTGAGCACATGGACCCCAATCAGTGCACCGCGTCCTCTCGCATGGCTCATTGCGCTCGGCACAGGTTACCGTTCTGAATTATAATCCACGTGGATGGTAAAGTATGAAAAAGTCCTAAAATGTTTAAAAATAAAACAAAACTTGTGTCGACCATATGTTGCGTTGACCATTGTCATGTCAACCATTTGAACCTGACGACCATAACATGTCGACCAAATGGTGTCAACTGTCGACCTATCATCCAGATACCAGGAAATTCAATTAGCTTCAATAACTTGTTTTCGCAGTAAAAACTGAGACAATAAGCCGCTATTCAATTGTCCGCTATAATTACCGGCGATTATTCTCTATAGGATTTACCGCAGATTTCACTTCACCACCTCTGAGCGGGTAAAATTAGGGAAATTCCCAATTTTAAGATACAAATGTGGGGATTTGACGCAGAACCTCCTGAATGACTATTTAGGCACTTAGAAGTTTTTACTTATTTTTAATTGGCCAATAATGATGTGATATTTGGGGTCAAAAAATGCAAAGTGATGGAAATCGGGGTACAAAGTAGGGGGCAGGTATATTGGGGGGCTGTGTGAGAGGTACACATGTTTTTAGGACTTGAGGTGGAAGATATCGTTTTTTAAAGTTTTTTTTCAAACTGGCTTAAAATGATCGAAATATATACTTACAGATGGAGCCAATCATGGCTCCGTCTGTGCCTGGGAGCGTATCTGTGCGCTCCCGGCGTGACTAGATGGACGGATCGCCTAGTCACGCCGGGAGCGCTCGTATGCGATGGAGCAGCACTAGATGGCTCCATCTGTATGCCCATTTTTATGTACCCCCTAATTTAATTTCAGCACTTATGTTGCTAAAAAACGGGGGCATACAGGGCACATTTTTTTTGCTGACGTGCAGTTGGCTCCTAATTGTTCAGGCTCCAGATCAGAGATATATAAACTCAGTGCTACATAGACTCAGTGCTACATAGACTCAGTGATACATATAGACTCAGTGCTACATAGACTCAGTGATACATAGACTCAGTGATACATAGACTCAGTGTTACATAGACTCAGTGCTACATAGACTCAGTGCTACATAGACTCAGTGCTACATAGACTCAGTGCTACATAGACTCAGTGATACATAACTCAGTGTTACATATAGACTCAGTGCTACATAAACTCAGTGTTACATAGACTCAGTGCTACATAACTCAGTGCTACATAACTCAGTGTTACATATAGACTCAGTGCTATATAGACTTAGTGCTACATAGACTCAGTGATACATAGACTCAGTGATACATAGACTCAGTGCTATATAGACTCAGTGCTACATAGACTCAGTGCTACATAGACTCTGGGATACATAGACTCAGTGTTACATAGACTCAGTGTTACATAGACTCAGTGTAACATAGACTCAGTGTAACATAGACTCAGTGACACATATAGACTCAGTGATACTTAGACTCAGTGATACTTAGACTCAGTGTTACATAGACTCAGTGTTACATAGACTTAGTGTTACATAGACTCAGTATTATAGACTCAGTGATACATAGACTCAGTGCTACATAGACTCAGTGCTGCATAGACTCAGTACTACATAGACTCAGTGTTACATATAGACTCAGTGATACTTAGACTCAGTGATACTTAGACTCAGTGTTACATAGACTCAGTGCTACATAACTCAGTGTTACATATAGACTCAGTGCTATATAGACTCAGTGCTACATAGACTCAGTGCTACATAGACTCTGGGATACATAGACTCAGTGTAACATAGACTCAGTGTTACATAGACTCAGTGTTACATAGACTCAGTGTTACATAGACTCAGTGTTACATAGACTCAGTGTAACATAGACTCAGTGATACTTAGACTCAGTGATACTTAGACTCAGTGTTACATAGACTCAGTGTAACATAGACTCAGTGATACTTAGACTCAGTGATACTTAGACTCAGTCTATGTAACACTGAGTCTAAGTATCACTGAGTCTAAGTATCACTGAGTCTATGTTACACTGAGTCTATGTAACACTGAGTCTAAGTATCACTGAGTCTAAGTATCACTGAGTCTATATGTAACACTGAGTCTATGTAGCACTGAGTCTATGTAGCACTGCGTTTATGTAGCACTGAGTCTATGTAGCACTGAGTCTATGTAGCACTGAGTCTATGTATCACTGAGTCTATATGTATCACTGAGTCTATATGTATCACTGAGTCTATATGTAGCACTGAGTCTATGTAGCACTGAGTCTATGTAGCACTGAGTCTATGTAGCACTGAGTCTATAATACTATGTCTATGTAACACTTAGTCTATGTAACACTGAGTCTATGTAACACTAAGTGTTACATAGACATAGTATTATAGACTCAGTGCTACATAGACTCAGTGCTACATAGACTCAGTGATAAATAGACTCAGTGATACATATAGACTCAGTGCTACATAGACTCAGTGCTACATAAACGCAGTGCTACATAGACTCAGTGCTACATAGACTCAGTGTTACATATAGACTCAGTGATACTTAGACTCAGTGATACTTACTTAGTGTTACATAGACTCAGTGTAAAATAGACTCAGTATTATAGACTCAGTGTAACATAGACTCAGTGTTACATAGACTCAGTGTTACATAGACTCAGTGTTACATAGACTCAGTGTTACATAGACTCAGTGCTACATAGACTCAGTGCTACATATAGACTCAGTGCTACATATAGACTCAGTGATACATATAGACTCAGTGCTACATAGACTCAGTGCTACATAGACTCAGTGCTACATAAACTCAGTGTTACATAGACTCAGTGCTACATAGACTCAGTGCTACATAGACTCAGTGTTACATATAGACTCAGTGATACTTAGACTCAGTGATACTTAGACTTAGTGTTACATAGACTCAGTATAACATAGACTCAGTATTATAGACTCAGTGTAACATAGACTCAGTGTAACATAGACTCAGTGTTACTGTTACATAGACTCAGTGTTAAATAGACTCAGTGCCACATAGACTCAGTATTATAGACTCAGTGTATTATAAACTCAGTACTACTTAGACTCAGTGATACATTGACTCAGTGTTACATAGACTCAGTGCTACATAGACTCAGTGTTACAGAACCTTGTGAAATTTGAATTATAGGAACAATGTGCTGAGACCATTGCACAATCTAGATGAGTTGCCAGAAAATATATTACTATGTACAGTATGTAACCTGATGTTCACATCTTTAGTATATGTAAAAGACATTGGGCCTAATTCAGACCTGATCGTAGCCTGATTGTTAGAATTTGCACTGCAACACTGCCAGCTCAGACGCGTTATCGAGTAAAGAACCCAGATACCGAAGCTGACGTTGCAACAGGTGTTTGTCTGGCTGTCTAACATGAGATACCACCTGCTTCTGTAGGAACGTTGTGCGTCATCGTATTTCTTGTTAATGTAACATTGAAAAATGGTTTATACAGTGTTTGATCAGAGCTCTTGCCCTGTCTCCATGACATTACAGCCTTCAGCGAGGGTTCTGCAAGTCTCCAGACCATCCACAGTGCCCCCTGCCTCCTGTAATCAGGGGCGGAACTCCCGGAGACAACGGAGTCTGTTGCCGCCGGGCTCCAAGCCCTGAAGGGGGCACTTTACCTCCGTTGTCCCTCATGTTCCTGCTGTATAGAGGAGCCAGTGAGCATGCAGCACACCACTCCTGCAATTGCACCCCCATAAAATGCCGACATGGACCCCGTGCTGTGTGTTTGAAGGAGACGCTTCAGCAGCAGTATTACACAGCCAGTGCGCGGTGACACCTGTCCTTTACACCCGTGCGCTGGCTTCTGAGCGACCTCGGCAGCAGACAGGGGAGTTGAATAGAAATGTCCCCACTCCAGAACGTTATGGGATGGTGAGGTGGGCAGTGTGAGGGACAGGGAGCTATGCTGTCTAAGACTGCAGCAGCACTTGTGATGGTGCCTGAGGTGGACGGAGCGCAGTGGAGTGAGAGGGAGCTGCCGGATGGTGTCGGACGAGGCACCACTTTCACTACTTGTAGTGAAAATTAAAGCAACGCGCTGCTGACAGTGAGACTTCGATGAGGCACCAGCGGGTGGTGCCCAGCCCCAAGGTGGAGCCAGATCATCATCAAAGGAAGTCAGCAATTGGAGGAGAAGGAAGCCCACTACCAGCGGTGACTGAAATGGATTAGAGCCTGCAGAGCTGGAATTGAAGACAGGTCTGTTTAGTCTTGTCACTTCTCACACAAATCTCTATAGAACCCATCAATATTTATAGAGGGATAAAAGTCCCAGCCCTCATAGTAATAAAGTCCCCAAACCCTCCCACACCCCTGCTTACCCCTCTCCCTAGTGTCTAACCCGTACCCTCCCATCCCCCAGCCTAACCCTACCCCTTATGTCCAACAATAACCCTCCCCCTAGTGCCTATCCCTCCCGTCCCACAGCCTATTTCCCCCCTAGTGTCTAAGCCTAAACCTCCCATCCTGCAGCCTAGCCTGGCCCCTAGTGCCAGGAAGGGGCACCAAGATTGATCTTGCCTCCGGGCAATTGGGATAAAGGTACGCCACTGCCTCTAATGGAAGGTCCACTGCTACTAGGGAGAGGAAGGAAAACGGGAATAACGTCAAACCACGTATAACTTGCAGCGTCATTTATTAATCCAGTTAGTGACTTTCATTGGAAACCAGTTCCTCCTGGCAAGGAGAATTCTCTTCCCATATTGGGAAGATAATATTCGCACACTGGACCTGATTCGTGTTTGGAAGGAATTGCACAACGGCAAGGAAGCGGGTGCGCAATTCCGTGTCATCAAAATGCAAATGCAGCAGTAGGGGTTTGTAGTGGTTAAACGCCTCCTGTTAGCGAGGACGCAGCCTCGGATCACCATCACGACCAGGGCGATGGTTTCAGGCACCGGCCAGTGGGGCCTAATTCAGACCTGATCGTCGATGAGATTAATTTAGTACATCTACGATCAGTCACACAGACATGCGGGGGGACGCCCAGCACAGGGCTAGTCCTCCCCGCATGTCACACATGTTACAATACACACACAACAAGTTACACACATGTTACAATACACATACAAGTTACACACAGGTTACAATACACACACAACAAGTTACACACATGTTACAATACACACACAACAAGTTACACACGTTACAATACACATACAAGTTACACACAAGTTACAATACGCACACAACAAGTTACACACATGTTACAATACACACACAACAAGTTACACACGTTACAATACACATACAAGTTACACACAGGTTACAATACGCACACAACAAGTTACACACGTTACAATACACATACAAGTTACACACAGGTTACAATACACACACAACAAGTTACACACAGGTTACAATACACACACAAGTAACACACAGGTTACAATAAGCACACAACAAGTTACACGCATGTTACAATACACATACAAGTTACACACATGTTACAATACACATACAAGTTACACACAGGTTACAATACACACACAACAAGTTACACACAGGTTACAATACACACACAAGTTACACACAGGTTAAAATACGCACACAACAAGTTACACACGTTACAATACACATACAAGTTACACACAGGTTACAATACGCACACAACAAGTTACACACATGTTACAATACACACACACCAAATACAGTAGGCCACCTTTGTGCACTAGATAATTATTGATAAGTGAGGTCAGTGGAAGCTGCAGATACAGAGACGTCTGCCCGGCACAGTCTGTATGTAATCACATCATGGCATGTTCCATGTATGTGTCTATAGTGGGTGCAGGGTGTGCGGGCACACAGTCCCCTGGGTCCAGGGCTGCCCACACAGCATACCCTGTACTAGGTGTGCAGTCTCTGCCCAGACCCAGTGGCAAACGCAGGATTTCTAGGGGAGGTTTCCAAATGCAGTCCACAATCTCCCATCCTGCGGAACATTGGAGCAAGTGCATACCTCCCAAGTGTCCCAATTTTCCCGGGACACACCCGTTTTTATGGGTCCCGCGGTGGTGGTGGTGGTGGGGGGGGGGGGCAGTTGGGAGGCTCCCTATCTCTCGCTGCTCAGTTCAGAGCAGAGCAGCGGTGAATAGACGCTGTGCACGTCTATTCCTGTGAGCCAGAGGGACTGGGGACATGGCTAGCAGCTCACAGAACGCTGGCCGTGCCCCCACTGTGACCAAAATTGGTGGCGTGGCTCGCGATTGCGTCCTTCATGTGAACCCACACCCCCTTTTCAATAGGCCACACACCCTTTCAGCTCCACATGGCTTTGTCGCACCTGTAGTCCTGAAATGGAGACTCCAAATGTTGGGAGGTATGCAAGTGCGGGAATCTGGGGGAGCGGTGGAAGAGCCTAGTACTGACCCTGGAGGGCCTGGACATAAACACATTGGTCTTTTTATACACTGGACACTGTATGGAGTACAGTATTAATATTTATCACTATAGATGGTCTATACAGTGTAGGCCGTATCAAACATATTTAAATAATATAAATAAATGGTCAGGAAAGGTAAAACATACCATAATAGATAAATACACAAACATAACAGAACCACTAGGAGACAGAACTGTATTTTCTAAGCACACATTCTCCCACCTCATGGTAAGGCTCCTGTCTCTTCTTCCTGGTAGCTGTTCTCTGGTCCAGTGCACTAATTGAGGACTCAAACACAGCAAACTGGGCATGTGCAGCAGCTCCGCTCTGTCCCTTAAACTGCATGATGTGGCGGTAGCTCTAGTAATCGTATTATATACCATTGCTATTATTGTCATCATTTGAGCCACTTGCCAAGAAGAGGGGGTTTCCGGTCAACTGGAGACCCCTCCTCTCTCTCTTGCTGCCAGCACAGTCTCTCTAGTGACGGTGCTAGTACTAGCATCTAGCGCTGTCACTAGCATCTAAACAGCATCTGAGGGGTGAATAATTCAGGACAGAGATGTAAGAGAACATGCTGATTTCTTCTTTGCAGCAGCGAGCAGTTGGCAGACGCTATGATGCTCTGATGTCTATGATGCGAGTTTTCTCTTCCATTGCCTGGCTGCCGGTCATTTATCAAAGCAGCATAAGCGCAAAGCCATAAACTATTACAGCTCTCGCAGCAGAGGCTGGAGAATATAATTATTATTTTACCTCATGATTAATACCAGATCCCTGCATGGCTGAGTGTCCTCCGCATTGAGCCCTGGCGCAGCTACTGTTCTCGCTCACAACTAAATTGCTCTGTAATTGCTTTTCTTCATTTAGATTTTTTTCTGCTTTAATGCAAAGCTTTATTTATGTAACAAGTTCTAAACATCCGCCGACATTTTCACGCCGCGTCCACATGCCACTTGGAGCTTCCCCCAGGAATTACTGATAGCAGGCAGATCCGTAGCAGAACAATAACCATCCCTGCGTCTGCCCCGCCCACTGAACATGTGATGTCATCACCGAGTTCCTGGGCCGCCGGGACCTGGAAGAAGCTGCGCAACGACCAGGCGGCTTTGAGAATACTTTCTTGGCTAGATCCCCCCCCCCCCCCACACACACACACACCCTGTCCCCTTCTGTAGCTGGGAGGTGAGTGCATGTAATGGTGTGCTAGGCACATTTGCTAACTTAGCGACTAGCAGGAAATTGGGGTCCCGTGACGTTGAGCTGCAAGCTTAAACGTTTTGAACAAAATATTAACCAAATCTCCTTTGTTTTATTTGCAACATACACACAGATTTGCAGAATATTATTGTTATAGCACCAATAGCAAAAGTCTGTTCTGTATACATATATGCCAATATTTTGATCAAAACATTTAAGCTTGCAGCCCAACGTCATGGGACCCCAACTTCCTGCTAGTACCTAAGTTAGCAAATATGCCTAGTGCACCATTACAGATTCCTGCCTGCCAGCGTGATGAACAAGCGCTAAAGCATAAACTTAGGGGAAGATAAGAAAGCTGATGTCTTTGGGGCCCATTTATCATACAATATTTGCGGATATGTCCCCAAAAACACCCGTTTTCGGGGGGCTAGCTGCAAATATTAAGTATCGCCCCAATGTAAGAAGGAGGGATCGCAGCAGGAATATCCGATACCTGTTGCAATCCCTCCATTTCCGCTGCAGCCGCATCCCCCATAGAATCCTATGGGGGATGCGATACTGTCTGATGTATCAATATCGGGAATAAGAAGCATTCCCGATATTAGCTCCCATTGCTACTGTTCATTGTAGCCTATGGGCTAACACTTTGGGAGATGTAGTTCCGGCAAGGGTTCCCCAGGAACCCTCCATTGGAAATGGCTGCTGTGCACGGATAAATGCACCTAATGTGATCACATTATGCAATGCGATCTGGGCATTGCAAGATAAAGGAGCACCTGCCCAACTCACAGCATAACCTCTGAGCCACGCAACTTACATATATCTGCTCTGCGGACTAGGTAAGCAAAATGCATTTAGAGGAAAGCAAATTAAAAAAAAAACAATACAGTGGAGCAAAAAAGTATTTGGACAGCCACCGATTGTGCAAGTTGACCACTTAAAAAGATGAGAGAGGTCTGTAATTTCCATCATAGACTTCAACTGTGAAAGACAGAGGGGTATATTCAATTAAAGTCGGATCCATTCCGAAATGTATTTGTCGGAATGGATCCGACAACCCCTATTCAATCCCATCTAAAATGCGACTTTTTCAAGTCGAATTTAGATGGGACGCAGAGGAGGAGAGGGGGGGCGAGCCGAGGGGGGACAGCCGGCGGCAGCCAGAGGAGATCAGCGTGCTGGAGCCGGGTGGAAGCTGCCGTGAGGTCGGGCGGATAAGTGACATCCAGCTGCAGTGCTACTGTAGCGCTGATCTCCCTGTATGCCCGCCGGCTGTCCCCCCGTCTCCCTGCGGCATATGGACGGCAGGACAACCCCTTGAAATGGGGACTGTCCCAATGAAATTGGTATGGTTGGCTGGTATGTACTGTACTAGCAGTACTTATACCATAAAACCCTTACTATGACGTGTCTGAGCGCAGAATAGATTTGCACGCGAGGAAATAGTGGTGAGGAATGTACGCAATAACACCTAGACTTATTCCATGGATGTAACTAATATCTGAATATTTATTCCTGACAATCATCGCGTCTTATCGCTCCAACCCTTTCCCATACAGAGCATGAATCATAAACAAGATAATGAAGAGCACAGACCTCATCTTCCAGACTACGTCAGGCGTGCAGAGAGATAATCCTCTATCCGGCGTTTTGCATTTTTATTTTGTGGCATTAAGGAATTAGACGGCAGGTTGAGAGGATGAGCAGACAATTACTAGGCAGATAGAAATTACAGGAGGGAAAACACTGATCCGCACAAAATATGTAATAGAAAATATTATTCTGCCGTTTGCTTGTCATCTGCCAGTGCTGCTTTCCACTCTTCCTAATATACTGTATGTTGTCCATCATTATCAGTCATGGGGCAGATGTATTAACCTGGAGAAGGCATAAGGAAGTGATACCGGTGATAAGTGCAAGGTGATAAACGCACCAGCCAATCAGCTCCAATATGCAAATTGACAGTTAGGAACAGATTGGCTGGTGCGTTTATCACCTTGCACTTATCACTGGTTTATCACTTAATGCCTTCTCCAGGTTAATACATTTGCCCCAATAATTCTCAGAGGTACAACCAGTAGCGGCTCTTGCCACGGGCAAGCAGGCTTTTTGGCCGGTGATATAAATCTTTGCAAATATATTCTCAGCAAAAAATATGCGTGTATATATATTTTCTACATATTAGGCCGTCTGAGCCAACATATTAATTACATGTCAGAAAGTCAAGAATTAGCACAGAATATTACTGTAGATGGACCAGTGTGACAGAATAATTGCTTAAATTAATATTGGAACAGCCTATCTGCGAGTTCTAATAATATTGACACAAAAGTATCTAACAGGTGCTAAGAATCATATAAATTATGGAACAATATTTTTGCAAAGATTTATATCACCGTCAATAACAACATTTCATGTCAGGAGCATAATATCATTTACAGTGACTTTTACATTGTCCAGAATTCACTTTATGTGGATGCAATACCTATTTCTGTCCTGGAATGTTAATACATTAATTTATTCTCTCCCCTTTTAACTTAAAATTTTCGTGGACTCTCATCCACGATCCACGGAGCACAGTACCACGGATGTGGGAACTGTTGAACCGTGCCTAACGTGGAAAGCAGATCCACATATTTTCACCCACTTCACTTATTCATTCTTCTTTCCTTTTTTCTAATTATTTCCTACTCTACAATTTCTTATATAGGTGCACCCTCATTGGTGTACAGATTGCATAATCCTCTACTATCATACCACGCTGCCAATGCCCGATCTCGTCCAATCTTGAAAGCTAAACAGCGTTGGGCCGGGTTAGTACCAGGAGAGGAGACTGCCTGCGAATACCTGGAATTATTTTCCTCTCTATGTGAGAAGGGACACCAACAGCAGTATCAGCACTAACTCTATCCAGCAATTCCTTATCCTCCTCTTTATCTAATCCGTGTCCATTGCAGTTCAACACCTCATTTTTTATCTACAAATGTGGTATCTGTCAACAATTCAGGTGTCCAAATATTGGTGACCATTGAATATTATATAATAACTTAATATAAATTGTCATAGCTGAACGTATCCATAACAGTTTTTGACCACTCCTCGGTCCCATCAATACAGAAACTCTGTAATGGTCAAGGGAAATGGGGGTATGACAATCCAGTGTCTACAACCTTTACAATTACTCTTTGGAGAAAGAGACCAGAACATTTTAACATTTTTCAATTCTTTATTTCTTATGGATCATTTAGATGGGTAATTATGTTTTAAACAATACTAATAAAAGTTATGTTTTAAATATTCCTCAATATATAATATAGGAATTTTCTTCCTTGTACAAGAGTGCACCCACACAAGAGCCTTCTTTCTCTCCCATTGTTAATCTGTGTATTTTCTGGCTCTGGGCGCACCACCAACTAGGACAGTATTTAATAAGAGAAAATTATATACATTTTCTCTTTCCCATTACCTATGGTAATTAATTGTCCAATTTTGGTATTTCTCTCATATGCATGATTGTATCCCTGTGACCTTTGCCCGATCGCCCCGTGTTTTGCTACAGCTACAGGGGGCACAACTACTGGGGGCACTGGCACAGCTACTGGGGGCACTGGCACAGCTACAGGGGACACAACTACTGGGGGCACTGGCACAGCTACAGGGGTCACAACTGCTGGGGGCACAATTACAGGGGGCACAGCTACAAGGGGCACAGCTAGGGGGCACAGCTACTGGGGGCAAAGCAACAAGGGGCACAGCTACTGGGGGCACTGCTACTGGGGGCAAAGCTACTGGGAGCACAGCTAAATGGGTCACAACTACTGGGAGCACAGCTACTGAGCTCACAACTTTTGGGGGCACTGCTACAGGGGGCACAGCTGCTGGGGGCACAACTACTGGGGGGCAAATCTACTGGGGGTACAGCTACAGGGGGGCACAAGTACAAGGAGATAACTGTGGCCATGACCCTTCCCTATGAAGAAGCCACGCCCCTATTTTACCTGGGGGGGCGGGCGCACCGTAGGAAACTTTCGCCATGGGCACCACAAGGTCTAGAACCGGCCCTGGGTACAACATACCCTCCAATTGCACCAGTAGCCGCGAGGATTGTGAGAACACGTGATCTACGTCACCATCACACCGCTCCTATCTGAGGTTATACTGTAAGAAGAACTTATTAACGCCTTAAGCTCACTACTAACTGCTGCTTCATTGGACGAGTAACCTGTGCTTATTGCTTGTTCCTTTGGCTGGTTATTGCATGCGGAATTCGTTAATTAGCTGGTTCGATTTGCATTGTATCTCTGGATAATTATCTAGTAGTATTTCAGCTGGATGTCTCGTGCTAATTATTATTGTTTTTAAAGGGATTATTATTATGTGCCTTTTAAAATAAATGTTATTGTATTGCCGGCCGGTTGCTACCTCTGTGTAAAATACATTTATTATTTATTTATTTGCTTTTATTAAAGTGTTTATAAAGTATACACCGTGTAGCAGCGCTTCTCATACCATTTCCTTTGATTTTTTCTTTACCTTTTGGGGCTGGAGTATACTACTCTGAAAAGCAGCAGGTACTTGGTAACGAATAGGCGCTTGGTCATTTGTCTGTTTCTTTTCTTAGTACTCCTGTATACATGTGCGATACTCTGCTGGGTCTAAGGGTGCAGCATTAGTTCCCTCTGCGACACCATCCGCCATCGCAGTAACCCTGAGGTCACACAGACCGGCTGCCGCAGGAGATCTTCTTCGGAAGACGGAGACTCGGCCGCGGCACTCCCACATAAGGCATAACATGAATAGCAGCAGGGACAGCACATTATGAAGAAGAACAGCACTCTATTAAATAATGCGCTGAGAATTATTCCTAGCAGTTTATAGGCATAGCCGTACAAAACAGCCATTTACATTCCTCCGTCATCTGTAATAAACTATCTCCAGGATGCGCCTGCTCTCCCCGAGAGGGAGCCGAATAAAAATCTTATTTATCAAGCTGTCAGGAGCTTTCAGATACATCCCACACTTGCTGCATCTCTTCCACATAAATTGCAACACGTCTTGGCACACGGCGCTGGAACAAAGGACCTCCGTCTCCTGGCGCCAACACGCAACGTGCAGACAAATAAACATTTCTTTGGTACTTGATGGAGTTTCTGACGTCCAAAATATGAGCCGCGCCTCCTACTAAATAATCTGTGTTGTCTGTCTGTCTATATATATATATATATATATATATATATATATATGTATGTGTGTGTTCATGTATATATGTGTTATTGTAACGTCTAATGTATACATTCTGCATATTAAACTTCTGGACTTAAATTTTGAGAGTGAGTTTTAGCATACGGCGCGCGCACAAAAGCAAATGTAGGCATTGTTACATATCTTCATCCTCTTCTCTTGGCCAGACCTCTCTTTGATGTACAAAGCCTTGGAGAGAGATAAAGTGAGAGATAATCTACCAACCAATCAGCTCGTAAGTGTCATTTTTCAAACACACCCTGTAACACGGCAGTTAAGAGCTGATTGCATGAAACATTATCTCTCTCCAAGGCTTTAGTACATAGACCCTGCAGTCTGTAGCGTGGCAGTTAGGAGCTGGTTGGCTTGTACTTTAGCTCTCTCCGCTTTATTTCTCTCCGAGTCTTAGTACATATCCCCCTGTGAGTGGGAGTGCCATGGGTTCTCGGTCGGTAAATGTGCGTTTTAGTCCTGGAATCAGAACATCAATTTACATTCATTTTCATCGGTTTGAAATTGAGGTAAATTGATGGAAATGGACCTTTAGTAAATATACCCCTTTGTGTCACACTCCGAATCAGCCCAAACGATTGAGTGGAAAGTTTATTCCACTCATTGAAAAACAAATTCACTGCTGAATTTCCATAGTATAACGGGCGCTTATATCTGTATTACATGGGGATAAAATGACGCTACAGTAAAATATTATTGTAATCATACTGGGTTACAGGGGCAGTACAGGGCGCATTATACGTGCCCTATGCTGCTCCATCTCCATTACCAATGTAAATAATACTCTTGAATGGTATTCAAATGGGATGGCACAGTGGTTAGCATTGCTGAGATAAGTATGTGTGTGTTGGGTGGGTGGCAGAGATGGGATAGTAGGGGAAGACACCTGACAATGGCCCTCATTCCAAGTTGATCACTCGCTAGCTGCCGCCGCCCTCTGGGAGTGTATCTTAGCTTAGCAGAAGTGCGATCGAAAGGTTAGCAGAACTGCTACTAAAAAATTTCATGCAGTTTCAGAGTGGCTCGATACTTACTCCTACCTTGCGATGACTGCAGAATGTTTAGTGCCAGGTTTGACGTCACAAACACGCCCTGCGTTCGGCCAGCCACTCCCCCGTTTCTCCAGCCACTCCTGCGTTTTTGCCTGGCACGCCTGCGTTTTTTAGCACACTCCCTAAAAACGCTGAGTTGCCGCCCAGAAACACCCACTTCCTGTCAATCACACTATGAACACTCGAGCGACTGAAAAGCGTCGCTCGAGCTTGTGTAAAACGACAAAG
This sequence comes from Pseudophryne corroboree, assembly GCF_028390025.1. Classification (NCBI taxonomy): domain Eukaryota; kingdom Metazoa; phylum Chordata; class Amphibia; order Anura; family Myobatrachidae; genus Pseudophryne; species Pseudophryne corroboree. The sequence goes on along the minus strand of NC_086454.1, from coordinate 15,392,488 downwards.
TTTTGTGTGAAATACTTAGCGCATGTGCGCTGCGTACCATGCGCACGCACAGAATTGCCGATTTTTCACCTGAATGCTGCGCTGCGAAAAACGTCAGAGAGCGATCAACTCGGAATGAGGGCCCGTGCTCAGACCTGGCACCCCCCAACCACAATACCCCCCCTTCCCAATTTCCTATTCCCCTGAGGCGCTGGAATGTCAGATACGTCTGCTTAGCCTCGTTAGAGAGGGAAGATTGAGCGTATATTGGATGGCTGCTGCTGTTGTGGCACTGGATGTGCTGTACTAGGAACATGCAGAGACTTTGTGCTGCGTGACCCATGCCTGGAGACAACACAAACACGTGCTACAGTGAAGTTACTCAGACTATTCCAACTCCTCTGTTTATTGAGACATTCTTTCCACATGTCTGTGGCTGCGATGTGACGGAGTGTTTTCCTCGTTTCCATGGCTCCGCGAGATGTTTGTATCCATTACACACATTGCAGCATTTGCAGTGTCACACCACTATGCACCGCTGAGGAACACACTCACGTATCACACTCAGTGATGTCACAGGTCACTGACATCCAGTAACAGTGCTGCGTCTGCTGGCGGAGTCGCGGCTGCGATAATATGCAAATGCTGATTTTACTCTTTCCCTTGTGCATGAACGTGTCTGAATTTGCAAGCCCTGAGACGCCCACTTCATGCGTGTCATGCGTGTCACCGTTGGCGCACCACTAACACTTGTAGCAGCCCTATGGCTTAATATTTATGGTTTTCAGAGGATGTCCCACAAATATACTTTAATAAATATGCCCCAAAAATAATAGAAGGTTTGCTTGTTTGTAAGAAGCTGCAATCAGCTGATGGTGTTGCCTGTTAGGTACCGGAACGTGCAGAGCAAAATCCTGTGTGCCTCAAATGCATAGGTGGTCTGCGCAATTTCCAGGAGAAAGGCCATGTTCCATGGGACTGTGTCTAGACCGTCCAAATGTTACGTTCCTGGTGCTCAGAACAAGAGAGATGTTGCGTAGTGAGTCCAGGGCACCAGAACGTGACGCTGAAATAAGGTGTGGTATGGAAATGGCCCCTAGTAGCCTACCTCCATTGTTTCACCCGTGTGGTCAGTTCACGCCTGCGTGACTATGGTTTCTTGGGCCCACGGCAGCCGCGTTTGAAGGGCGGATTAGGTCTGCCCAACTCCGATGCCCCCAGGTCTTAGAGTGAGACAAGGCGTGAACCGAGACAGGATAATAACAAGGGGACCTCTAACTAAAGCAAACAGAAAGCTAGGGGCTACTAACAACCCTAAAACTAAATATATGTGCGGCACGCCGCCAAAGGAAAAGAACAACAAAGGAAATGCTGTCCACACGCCGATACAATACTGTTGTGTACCGGCGGTGACAGCATATGCAGAACCCTCTGCAAAACACCAGTAACAAATAACAAAAGAATACAGCGGCCTAGGCCAACAGACGCGGCAAAGCCGCTACTCACGGAACCGGTATAAATACTGGCAAACGGACAGGAACCCCCAATGCAGCAGACACAGGCTCTCAGAACCGGAGGACAGGCAGAATCCCAAACGACAGACCGGTGGACACCAAGAAGCCAGATACTCGATCAGGCACAGACAAAGCCACAGGACTTCAGGACAGGAATGCTTCACGGCAGGACATGGGATCAGACACTGGAACCGACACTGGAACCGACACTAGAAGCTGCTAGACAGAAGCTGCTAGACAGAAGCTGCTAGACAGAAGCTCAGAAACTCAGGAACTAGCTCAGAACTCAAGAACTATCACCAGCGTCTGTGTATTGCACTGAGCCAGAATATAACAGAGAGCCCTAATTAATTATGTCGTGCAGCTGCCTTGTTGCATGACTCCAAACTGACAAGATGCAATTAGCAGACAGGTGAGGCCAAACACATGGAAACAGGCTGCAATTACACAGACTTACCACCGACAGCAAACAAGAATCTTCTAAACCAGAGAAAAGGGAAATCCTGGCCTGCAAGAGAACTATAAACATAAAATAGGAATGAACCACTACCCGTGGTTCATAACACCAAAGTCCTACAATTCTTGGCCCTCTGAAAACACATATGCTTTGCTTCCCTTAGTGAACCTCACCCAATCCCCAGGCCTTTACAGCCCTTCTCCCCAGAGCTTCATTATTCATCTCACAGCACTGGCGTGGGGGTCCCAACCGAGTATTCTCAGCTAAACATCCCCCATCTACTTGAACCTCCTACCTTATGGACCTACTGGAAGCTTTATTCCAAAGATGGCAATTATATTTTGAGGTTTGTATACTAGTGATGAGCGGGTTCGGTTCCTCTGAAACCGAACCCCCCCGAACTTCACCCATTTTACACGGGTCCGAGGCATACTCGGATTCTCCCGTATGGCTCGGTTAATCCGAGCGCGCCCGAATGTCATCATCCCGCTGTCGGATTCTCGCGAGATTCGGATTCTATATAAGGAGCCGCGCGTCGCCGCCATTTTCACTCGTGCATTGGAAATGTTAGGGAGAGGACGTGGCTGGCGTCCTCTCCGTTTGTGCTTATTGCTTAATTGTGGGGACTGGGGAGCAGCTGTATTATATAGGAGGAGTACAGTGCAGAGTTTTGCTGACCAGTGACCACCAGTTTTATCCGTTCTCTGCCTGAAAAACCCTCCATATCTGTGCTCAGTGTGCTGCATATATCTGTGCTCACACTGCTTAATTGTGGGGACTGGGGAGCAGCTGTATTATATAGGAGGAGTACAGTGCAGAGTTTTGCTGACCAGTGACCACCAGTTTTATCCGTTCTATGCCTGAAAAATGCTCCATATCTGTGCTCAGTGTGCTGCATATATCTGTGCTCACACTGCTTTATTGTGGGGACTGGGGACCAGCAGTATTATATAGGAGGAGTACAGTGCAGAGTTTTGCTGACCAGTGACCACCAGTATACGTTGTCTGCCTGAAAAACGCTCCATATCTGTGCTCAGTGTGCTGCATATATCTCTGCTCACACTCCTTTATTGTGGGGACTGGGGACCAGCAGTATTATATAGGAGGAGTACAGTGCAGAGTTTTGCTGACCAGTGACCACCAGTATACGTTGTCTGCCTGAAAAACCCTCCATATCTGTGCTCAGTGTGCTGCATATATCTGTGCTCACACTGCTTTATTGTGGGTACTGGGGACCACCAGTATATTATATAGGAGGAGTACAGTGCAGAGTTTTGCTGACCAGTGACCACCAGTATACGTTGTCTGCCTGAAAAACGCTCCATATCTGTGCTCAGTGTGCTGCATATATCTGTGCTCACACTGCTTTATTGTGGGTACTGGGGACCACCAGTATATTATATAGGAGGAGTACAGTGCAGAGTTTTGCTGACCAGTGACCACCAGTATATATAGCAGTACGGTACGGAAGGCCACTGCTCTACCTACCTCTGTGTCGTCAAGTATACTATCCATCTAGATTCTATACCTGGGGTGCATTTTAGCTTTGCAGTTTGCTGACAGTGACCACCATTATATATAGCAGTACGGTACGGAAGGCCACTGCTCTACCTACCTCTGTGTCGTCAAGTATACTATCCATCTAGATTCTATACCTGTGGTGCATTTTAGTTTTGCAGTTTGCTGACAGTGACCACCAGTATATTATAGCAGTACGGTACGGAAGGCCACTGCTCTACCTACCTCTGTGTCGTCAAGTATACTATCCATCTAGATTCTATACCTGTGGTGCATTTTAGTTTTGCAGTTTGATGACAGTGACCACCAGTATATATAGCAGTACGGTACGGAAGGCCACTGCTCTACCTACCTCTGTGTCGTCAAGTATACTATCCATCTTGATTCTATACCTGTGGTGCATTTTAGTTTTGCAGTTCGCTGACAGTGACCACCAGTATATATAGCAGTACAGTACGGAAGGCCACTGCTCTACCTACCTCTGTGTCGTCAAGTATACTATCCATCTAGACTCTATACCTGTGGTGCATTTTAGTTTTGCAGTTTGCTGACAGTGACCACCAGTATATTATAGCAGTAGGGTACGGAAGGCCACTGCTCTACCTACCTCTGTGTCGTCAAGTATACTATCCATCTAGACTCTATACCTGTGGTGCATTTTAGTTTTGCAGTTTGCTGACAGTGACCACCAGTATATTATAGCAGTAGGGTACGGAAGGCCACTGCTCTACCTACCTCTGTGTCGTCAAGTATACTATCCATCTAGATTCTATACCTCTGGTGCATTTTAGTTTTGCAGTTTGCTGACAGTGACCACCAGTATATATAGCAGTACGGTACAGAAGGCCACTGCTCTACCTACTGTACCTCTGTGTCGTCAAGTATACTATCCATCCATACCTGTGGTGCATTTCAGTTGAGCGCAGTATATATAGTAGTAGGCCATTGCTATTGATACTGGCATATAATTCCACACATTAAAAAAATGGAGAACAAAAATGTGGAGGTTAAAATAGGGAAAGATCAAGATCCACTTCCACCTCGTGCTGAAGCTGCTGCCACTAGTCATGGCCGAGACGATGAAATGCCATCAACGTCGTCTGCCAAGGCCGATGCCCAATGTCATAGTAGAGAGCATGTAAAATCCAAAAGAACAAAAGTTCAGTTAAATGACCCAAAAATCTAAATTAAAAGCGTCTGATGAGAAGCGTAAACTTGCCAATATGCCATTTACGACACGGAGTGGCAAGGAACGGCTGAGGCCTTCGCCTATGTTCATGGCTAGTGGTTCAGATTCACATGAGGATGGAAGCACTCATCCTCTCGCTAGAAAACTGCAGTGCCACTCCTAGATGGGCCAGGTGTTTGTGTCGGCCACTTGGGTCGCTTAGCTTAGTCACACAGCTACCTCATTGCACCTCTTTTTTTTCTTTGCATCATGTGCTGTTTGGGGACTATTTATTAAATCTGCCATCCTGTCTGACACTGCAGTGCCACTCCTAGACGGGCCAGGTGTTTGTGTCGGCCACTTGTGTCGCTTAGCTTAGTCACACAGCGACCTTGGTGCGTCTCTTTTTTTCTTTGCATCATGTGCTGTTTGGGGACTATTTTTTTGAAGTGCCATCCTGTCTGACACTGCAGTGCCACTCCTAGATGGGCCAGGTGTTTGTGTCGGCCACTTGTGTCGCTTAGCTTAGTCACACAGCGACCTTGGTGCGTCTCTTTTTTTCTTTGCATCATGTGCTGTTTGGGGACTATTTTTTTGAAGTGCCATCCTGCCTGACACTGCAGTGCTACTCCTAGATGGGCCAGGTGTTTGTGTCGGCCACTAGTGTCGCTTATCTTAGCCATGCAGCGACCTCGGTGCAAATTTTAGGACTAAAAATAATATTGTGAGGTGTTCAGAATAGACTGAAAATGAGTGTCAATTATGGTTATTGAGGTTAATAATACTATGGGATCAAAATGACCCCCAAATTCTATGATTTAAGCTGTTTTTGAGGGTTTTTTTGTAAAAAAAACACCCGAATCCAAAACACACCCGAATCCGACAAAAAATTTTCAGGGAGGTTTTGGCAAAACGCGTCCGAATCCAAAACACGGCCGCGGAACCGAATCCAAAACCAAAACACAAAACCCGGAAAATTTCCGGTGCACATCTCTATATACTAAACCCACCATGGGCCTGGGTTCTTTATAGTAAACCCACCATGGGTCTGGGTTCTTTATAGTAAACCCACCATGGGTCTGGGTTCTTTATAGTAAAACCACCATGGGTCTGGGTTCTTTGTAGTAAACCCACAATGGGTCTTGGTTCTGTATAGTAAACCCACCATGGGTCTGGGTTCTTTATAGTAAACCATCATAGGTCTGGGTTCTTTGTAGTAAACCCACCATGTGTCTGGGTTCTTTGTAGTAAACCCACTATGGGCCTGGGTTCTGTATTGTAAACCCACCATAGGTCTGTGTTCTTTGTAGTAAACCCACCATGGGTCTGGGTTCTTTATAGTAAACCCACCATGGGTCTGGGTTCTTTATAGTAAAACCACCATGGTTCTGGGTTCTTTATAGTAAAACCACCATGGGTCTGGGTTCTTTATAGTAAACCCACCATGGGTCTGGGTTCTTTATAGTAAACCCACCATGGGTCTGGGTTCTTTATAGTAAACCCACCATGGGTCTGGGTTCTTTATAGTAAACCCACCATGGGTCTGGGTTCTTTATAGTAAACTGCCATAGATCTGGGTTCTTTGTAATAAACCCACCATGGGTCTGGGTTCTTTGTAGTAAACCCACCATGGGCCTGGGTTCTTTGTAGTAAACCCACCATGGGCCTGGGTTCTTTTTAGTAAAACCACCATGGGTCTGGGTTCTTTATAGTAAAACCACCATGGGTCTGGGTTCTTTATAGTAAACCTACCATGGGTCTGGGTTCTTTATAGTAAACCCACCATGGGTCTGGGTTCTTTATAGTAAACCCACCATGGGTCTGGGTTCTTTATAGTAAACCCACCATGGGTCTGGGTTCTTTATAGTAAACCCACCATGGGTCTGGGTTCTTTGTAGTAAACCCACCATGGGTCTGGGTTCTTTATAGTAAAACCACCATGGGTCTGGGTTCTTTATAGTAAAACCACCATGGGCCTGGGTTCTTTAGAGTAAAACCACCATGGGTCTGGGTTCTTTATAGTAATACCACCATGGGTCTGGGTTCTTTATAGTAAAACCACCATGGGTCTGGGTTCTTTGTAGTAAACCCACCATGGGTCTGGGTTCTTTATAGTAAAACCACCATAGGTCTGGGTTCTTTGTAGTAAACCCACCATGGGTATGGGTTCTTTGTAGTAAATTCACCATGGGTCTGGGTTCTTTATAGTAAATCCACCATGGGTATGGGTTCTTTATAGTAAAACCACCATGGGTATGGGTTCATTATACTAAAACCACCATGGGTCTGGGTTCTTTATAGTAAAACCACCATGGGTCTGGGTTCTTTATAGTAAAACCACCATGGGTCTGGGTTCTTTATAGTAAACCTACCATGGGTCTGTGTTCTTTATAGTAAAACCACCATGGTTCTGGGTTCTTTTTTTTTTTTTTTTGGGGGGGGGGGGGAAGTTTTATTGATCGATTTACAGTAATACACAATATCGGTGTGTTTCATTAGTATAGAAAAACGACATAATACAAGAAGGAACACAACAGAGAAATAATATGACAATCAAATGAGTAAATTTTTTATGTTTTTTAAGTGAGACGACAGAAATAGAATAAGAGAAGAAAGAGTCCTTTAGGTCTATGGTGTGGCCAACCAGCCTAGGGGAGTGAGAGAGCAGGAAGAACAAAGACAGGAAGAGGAAGAGACAAAATTGAGGGCAAAAGGGGAAATAGATAGAAGAGGAGAGGGGGGTCCGAGTGGCGGGGTCCGGGCAACCAACACAAAAATAAGGGTGCGGAGCTTAATTAGCTACAGCAGTGGTTCTCAAATTCGGTCCTCAGGACCCCACACAGTGCATGTTTTGCAGGTCACCCAGCAAGTGCACAGGTGTATTAATTACTCACTGACACATTGTAAAAGGCCCACAGGTGGAGCTAATTATTTCAGTTGTGATTCTGTGAGGAGAACTGCAAAACATGCACTGTGTGGGGTCCTGAGGACCGAGTTTGAGAACCTGTGAGCTACAGAATGGGGAGGGGGCTTGTTGAGAAATGAGCCAAGGTGCCCAGACTTTATCGAACACCCTGGGGGATTGTCTGATGACACTGGTCATATATTCCATCTTATAAATATACCAAATATAAGCGACAACGGATTGTAGGGATGGTGGGGAGGGCAACCTCCAGGCCTTTGCAATTTGACATGTCGTGGCGGTAGCTACATGACGTAATAACTTGTTCTGATGTTTAGTTAAAGTCGGGAGATCTAGAGGCAGTAGGAAATATTTAGGATCCAGGGGGACTGGGGTAGAAAATAAGAGCGAAAGAAGTCGGACAACCTCTTTCCATAAAGGTACTAACTTCGGGCAAGTCCACCAAATATGGATAAACGTCCCTTCAGAAGCACAGCCCCTCCAACAGTCATCTGTAACATCAGGGTACATCGCCTTCAAATGAGAGGGTACATAATACCAACGGTATAACAATTTATACACATTCTCCTTTATCCTAACACAGATAGAGCTAGAGGACGCATTACTCCATATTTCTCCCCATTCCTCATCCAAAGTGACCCCTAGATCCCTCTCCCAGGCCAATTCTCTGTGATCACTGGGAATGGCAGAGCCCTGCAATAGCAGAGCATAGAGATCTGATATAAGACCTTTCGTAGAAGAGCGTCGCATACATATATTTTCAAGAGTGGTGAGAGGCCTAGAAGAGAGGGTGGTATGAACCCCGGAATGAAAGTGTCTAAGATGGAGGTAGCGAAAAAAATCACTATGGGGGAGAGAGTATTGTGTCTGAATCTGGCTGAACGTAGGAAAGGGTGTACTAGAGGTGATGTCGTTAAGAAAGGCAATGTTTCCCTGTTTCCAGAGAGAGAAAGCAGATTTAATCATTCCCGGAGGGAAGGCAGGGTTATGGAAAAGAGGTATGAGGGGGGGATGGGTTAGAGGGCCAATTGTTTTTTCCTCACTACCAGATCCCAAATATATAAAGAGCGGGCCACTACTGGGTGAGATGAGGTGGCACGAGGGCGGGCGGCTCTCGGAAGCCACAAAAGAGAAGAAAGTGTGGAGAGTCCCAACTCGCCCGCTTCCATAGCTATCCATACCTTGTCCACCCCCGAGCCACACCACTGAACACAGGATGCCATCTGAGCTGCATGGTAATAGTATTTAAAGTTGGGTATGCCTAAGCCTCCACCCCAGGAAGACCGTTGTAACAGCGAAAGTTTAATTCTAGGGTGTTTATTGGCCCAAACAAAACGGGAAGTTTGATGCTGCAAGAATTTAAAGACGTAGGGGGGGACATAGATCGGGAGCGTCTGGAAAAGATAAATAAGTCTTGTCAAAGTCAAAAAATATTGCAGAACACACATCACGTACAAACTACACACACATGCCCGCTGCGCGTGCACTTCTTCTGCCGTGCGTGCACATATCCGCAATATGCGTATGGTCGCTCCCGCGGTCCTGCGCGTGGTATGGGTATTTACGGCAGAGTTTGTGAACGCATGGAGAGCTATCAAAACATTACATATTTAATCCAAATAGTGCACATTGTACACATAGCCCCCCTGCACCACATCAGAAAGTAACAACAGTTTAAATGATTCCAGAACAAAGGGATTCACTTTTACGGGATAAGAGGGGACAGACTAAGGTTATAAGGTGGTGTTTGGTATCCAGCTGTAGGGTATTTTAAGGGTAACATTCCGGTGTTGGTTTGCGGAAGATCGCATGTTCCTGAGGATAGTAATGTGCAGAAACAGAATATAGATATAAACTGTATTTCTCTGACGTCCTAGTGGATGCTGGGAACTCCGTAAGGACCATGGGGAATAGCGGCTCCACAGGAGACTGGGCACAACTAAAGAAAGCTTTAGGACTACCTGGTGTGCACTGGCTCCTCCCACTATGACCCTCCTCCAGACCTCAGAATCTTGTGCCCGGCTGAGCTGGATGCACACTAGGGGCTCTCCTGAGCTCCTAGAAAAGAAAGTATATTTTAGGTTTTTTATTTTCAGTGAGATCTGCTGGCAACAGACTCTCTGCTACGAGGGACTAAGGGGAGAAGAAGCGAACCTACCTGACTGGAGATAGTTTGAGCTTCTAAGGCTACTGGACACCATTAGCTCCAGAGGGATCGAACACAGGACCCGACCTCGATCGTTCGGTCCCGGAGCCGCGCCGCCGTCCCCCTTACAGAGCCAGAAGCATGAAGATGGTCCTGGAAATCGGCGGCAGAAGACTTCGGTCTTCAACAAGGTAGCGCACAACACTGCAGCTGTGCGCCATTGCTCCTCATGCACACCTCACACTCCGGTCACTGATGGGTGCAGGGCGCTGGGGGGGGGGGGGGGGCGCCCTGAGCAGCAATATTAACACCTTGGCTGGCAAAAAAATCACAATATATAGTCCCAGAGGCTATATATGTGATAAATACCCCTGCCAGAATCCATAAAAAAAGCGGGAGAAAAGTCAGCCGAAAAAGGGGCGGGGCTATCTCCCTCAGCACACTGGCGCCATTTTCTCTTCACAGTGCAGCTGGAAGACAGCTCCCCAGGCTCTCCCCTGTAGTTTTCAGGCTCAAAGGGTTAAAAAGAGAGGGGGGGGGCACAAAATTTAGGCGCAAATCTGTGTATTATAGCAGCTATAAGGGAAAAATCACTGTGGGTAGTGTGAATCCCTGTGTTATATAGCGCTGTTGGTGTGTGCTGGCATACTCTCTCTCTATCTCCCCAAAGGACTTTGTGGGGTCCTGTCCTGAGTCAGAGCATTCCCTGTGTGTGTGCGGTGTGTCGGTACGGCTGTGTCGACATGGTTGATGAGGAGGTTTATGTGGAGGCGGAGCAGATGCCGATAAATGTGATGTCGCCCCCTGTGGGGCCGACACCAGAGTGGATGGATAGGTGGAAGGTATTAACCGACAGTGTCAACTCCTTACATAAAAGGCTGGATGACGTAACAGCTGTGGGACAGCCGGCTTCTCAACCCGCGCCTGCCCAGGCGTCTCAAAGGCCATCAGGGGCTCAAAAACGCCCGCTACCTCAGATGGCTGACACAGATGTCGACACGGAGTCTGACTCCAGTGTCGACGAGGTTGAGACATATACACAATCCACTAGGAACATCCGTTGCATGATCTCGGCAATGGAAAATGTGTTACACATTTCTGACATTAACCCAGGTACCAAAAGGGGTTTTATGTTGGGGAGAAAAAGCAGACAGTGTTTTGTTCCCCCATCAGATGAGTGAATGAAGTGTGTGAAGAAGCATGGGTTCCCCCGATAAGAAACTAGTAATTTCTAAAACGTTACTGATGGCGTACCCTTTCCCGCCAGAGGATAGGTCACGTTGGGAGATATCCCCTAGGGTGGATAAGGCGCTCACACGTTTGTCAAAAAAGGTGACACTGCCGTCTTAGAATACGGCCACTTTGAAGGAGCCTGCTGATAAAAAGCAGGAGGCTATCCTGAAGTCTGTATATACACACTCAGGTACTATACTGAGACCTGCAATTGCCTCAGCATGGATAGTGCTGCTGCAGCGTGGTCTATTACCCTGTTAGGACAGGGATACTATTTGCTAACCATAGAGCATATTAAAGACGTCGTCTTATATATGAGGGATGCACAGAGGGATATTTGCCGGCTGGCATCCAGAATTAATGCAATGTCCATTCTGCCAGGAGGGTATTAGGGACCCGGCAGTGGACAGGCGATGCTGACTTTAGAAGGCACATGAAGATTCTGCCTTATAAGGGTGAGGAATTGTTTGGGGATGGTCTCTGGGACCTCATATCCACAGCAACAGCTGGGAAGGAAAAAATTTACCTCAAGTTTCCTCACAGCCTAAGAAAGCACCGTATTATAAGGTACAGTCCTTTCGGCTTCAGAAAAGCAAGCGGGTCAAAGGCGCTTCCTTTCTGCACAGAGACAAGGGAAGAGGGAAAAAGCTGCACCAGACAGCCAGTTCCCAGGATCAAAAATCTTCCCCCGCTTCCTCTGAGTCCACCGCAGGACGCTGGGGCTCCACAGGAGGAGCCAGGTGCGGTGGGGGCGCGTCTCGGGAACTTCAGCGACCAGTGGGCTCGCTCACAGGTGGATCCCTGGGTTCTGCAAGTAGTATCACAGGGATACAAGCTGGAGTTCGAGGCGACTCCCCCTCGCCGTTACCTCAAATCAGCCTTGCCTGCTGCCCTCGAGGAGAGGTAGTACTGGCGACAATTCACAAGCTGTACTTCCAGCAGGTGATAATCAAGGTACCCCTCCTTCAACAAAGCCGGGGTTAATAAAATTCCACAATGTTGGTGGTACCGAAACCAGACGGTTCAATGAGACCCATTCTAAAATTGAAATCCTTGAACACTTATATACGAAGGTTCAAGTTCAAAATGGAATCGCTCAGGGCGGTTATTGCAAGCCTGGACGAAGGGGATTACATGGTATCACTGGACATCAAGGATGCTTACCTGCATGTCCCCATTTACCCTCCTCACCAGGAGTACCTCAAAATTGTGGTACAGGACTGTCAATACCAATTCCAGACGTTGCCGTTGGTCTGTCCCCGGCACCGAGGGTATTTACCAAGGTAATGGCCGAAATGATGATACTCCTTCAAAAAAAGGGAGATCTAATTATCCCGTACTTGGACGATCTCCTTATAAAGGCGAGGTCCAGGGAGCAGTTGTTCGTCGGAGTAGCACTATCTCGGGAAGTGCTACAACAGCACGGCTGGATTCTGAATAGTCCAAAGTCGCAGCTGGTTCCTACGACGCGTCTACTGTTCCTGGGTATGGTTTTGGACACAGAACAGGAAAAAGGGTTTCTCCCGGAGGAGAAGGCCAAGGAGTTGTCATCTCTAGTCAGAGACCTCCTAATACAAATACAGGTGTCGGTGCATCAATGCACGCGAGTCCTGGGAAAGATGGTAGCTTCTTACGAAGAAATTCCATTCGGCAGGTTCCATGCAAGGATCTTCCAGTGGGATCTGTTGGACAAGTGGTCCGGGTCGCATCTTCAGATGCATCGGCTGATAACCCTGTCCCCAAGGGCCAGGGTGTCGCTGTTGTGGTGGCTGCAGAGTGCTCATCTTCTAGAGGGCCGTAGATTCGGCATACAGGACTTGGTCCTGGTGACCACGGATGCCAGCCTTCGATGCTGGGGGGGCAGTCACACAGGGAAGAAACTTCCAAGGACTATGGTCAAGTCAGGAGACTTCCCTACACATAAATATTCTGGGAATAAGGGCCATTCACAATGCCCTAAGTCAGGCTAGACCCTTGCTTCAACACCAGCCGGTGCTGATCCAGTCAGACAACATCACGGCGGTCGCCCATGTAAACCAGCAGGGCGGCACAAGAAGCAGGATGGTGATGGCAGAAGCCACAAGGATTTTCCGATGGGCGGAAAATCATGGGTTAGCACTGTCAGCAGTGTTCATTCCCGGAGTGGACAACTGGGAAGCAGACGTTCTCAGCAGGCACGACCTCCACCCGGGAGAGTGGGGACTTCATCCAGAAGTCTTCAAAATGATTGTACACCATTGGGAAAGGCCACAGGTGTACATGATGGCGTCCCGCCTCAACAAAAAGCTAAAAAATATTGCGCCAGGTCAAGGGACCCTCAGGCGATAGCTGTGGACGCTCTGGTAATACCGTGGGTGTACCAGTCGGTGTATGTGTTCCTTCCTTTGCCTCTCATACCCAAGGTACTGAGAATACTAAGACGGAGAGGAGTGAGAACTATACTCGTGGTTCCGGATTGGCCAAGAAGAACTTGGTACCCAGAACTTCAAGAAATGATCTCAGAGGACCCATGGCCTCTGCCGTTCAGACAGGACCTGCTGCAGCAGGGGCCCTGCCTGTTCCAAGACTTACCACGGCTGTGTTTGACGGCATGGCGATTGAACACCGGATCCTAAAGAAAAAAGGCATTCCGGAGGAAGTCATTCCTACGCTGATTGAGGCTAGGAAAGATGTGATCGAAAAACAACACATATGGCAAAAAAATGTTGCTTGGTGTGCGGCCAGAAGGCCCCAACGGAGGAATTTCAACTGGGTCGATTTCTGCAATTCGTACAGTCAGGAGTGATTACGGGCCTAAAATTGGGTTCCATTAAGGTCCAGATTTCGGCTCTGTACATTTTCTTCCAAAAAGAACTGGCTTCACTGCCTGAAGTTCAGACTTTTGTTAAGGGAGTGCTGCATATTCAGCCCCGTTTGTGCCTCTAGTGGCACCGTGGGATCTCAACGTGGTGTTGGATTTCCTGAAGTCGCATTGGGTTGAGCCACTTAAATCCGTAGAGCTAAAATACCTCACGTGGAAAGTGGTCATGCTGTTGGCCTTGGCGTCGGCCAGGCGTGTATCAGAATTGGAGGTTTTGTCATGCAAAAGCCCTTATCTGATTTTCATATGGATAGGGCGGAATTGAGGACTCGTTCCCAATTCCTTCCTAAGGTGGTATCAGCTTTTCATGTGAACCAACCTATTGTGGTGCCTGCGGCTACGTGGGACTTGGAGGACTCCAAGTTACTGGACGTAGTCAGGGCCCTGAAAATATATGTTTCCAGGACGGCTGGAGTCAGGAAAACTGACTCGCTATTTATCCTGTGTGCACCCAACAAGCTGGGTGCTCCTGCTTCTAAGCAGACTATTGCTCGCTGGATCTATAGCACGATTCAACTTGCACATTCTGCGGCTGGACTGCCGCACCCTAAATCTGTAAAAGCCCATTCCACGAGGAAAGTGGGCTCTTCTTGGGCGGCTGCCCGAGGGGTCTCGGCTTTACAACTTTGCCGAGCTGTTACTTGGTCGGGTTCAAACATTTTTGCAAAAGTTTGATACCCTGGCTGAGGAGGACCTTGAGTTTGCTCATTCGGTGCTGCAGAGTCATCCGCACTCTCCCGCCCGTTTGGGAGCTTTGGTATAATCCCTATGGTCCTTACGGAGTTCCCAGCATCCACTAGGACGTCAGAGAAAATAAGATTTTACTCACCGGTAAATCTATTTCTCGTAGTCCGTAGTGGATGCTGGGCGCCCGTCCCAAGTGCGGATTGTCTGCAATACTTGTATATAGTTATTGCCTAACTAAAGGGTTATTGTTATGAGCCATCTGTTACTGAGGCTCAGTTATATTTCATACTGTTAACTGGGTATAATATCACGAGTTATACGGTGTGATTGGTGTGGCTGGTATGAGTCTTACCCGGGATTCAAAATCCTTCCTTATTGTGTCAGCTCTTCCGGGCACAGTATCCTAACTGAGGTCTGGAGGAGGGTCATAGTGGGAGGAGCCAGTGCACACCAGGTAGTCCTAAAGCTTTCTTTAGTTGTGCCCAGTCTCCTGCGGAGCCGCTATTTCCCATGGTCCTTACGGAGTTCCCAGCATCCACTACGGACTACGAGAAATAGATTTACTGGTGAGTAAAATCTTATTTTACTGTATATTATGTATGCGGCGGGAATCCAGAGGAGACCACCCACAAGAGCAGTTGGGAAAGACATCGCCTACCTTTTCAAATCGACCTATGACCTCTCCTGTACTGTAAAAGTGCATTCCTGTGTCCAATGGACAAAAGGAATTACAGTATCCATTGTATCGCTTTTGGAAGAATTGTATAAATAAAGCCTGTTGCAGCCTGGCCGGGCACAAGACTCTCAACGTTATCAACCTGATAACGGAGGACCGGATCGGGAAGCGCACGCGAATATTCTCACGTATGTACATTGACTGTAGCCATTTACTCTGTTGTATTGTAGTGCATAATTTATATTGTTAACCCCCTTTCAGAAATATTACTCTGTGGTGTCGGAACCCAGTGATAAACTACAAATCGGTGTTGTGTCCTCTTTTCCCTGCTGAGGTTTAAAGTGTATTCATTATCGCCTTGCTTAGCTGTATAAGGTTTAAAGTGTAATAATTGGGTGTGTACGCGCTGCGAGTACTTTGTACCGTCAGCGCGGCGTTTGTACGCAGAGTCCGTACATGGTACGGGACTCATTTACGCAAATAGCGTAAAAGGTACGTAGAGTGCATATTAAGTCTAGCGGCCGCAGCGGCTCCACGGTAAAAGTGTGTTTAAAGGTATAGCTTTATGTTTTAATAAAATCGACATTATCAATTGGGGGCATCATCCGGTTTTTCCACATACCCGCAGCCTAGCAGATTAAAGCAGACTTTATCTATCAGCAAAGGGCAGACAGGTATCCTACGTAAACCTTTTTCTGGTCGGTGGATACACTGGAAACCCTATTTTATTGCTGATTAGATGGCGTCTGCTCTGCATGGTTTGTAGGGATGCTGGTAGGACCCGTAAAGTAAATACGCAAAGCTATTTGAAAATTCTGTGAATTTCTGTTTGGTGCCAAATGCGCACACAACACAAACGTACACCCATACTCTTTGTTTACCCGCTCACATTGTTGCCATAAGTACTGATTACTAGATTCATTTAGACCTGTGTAAAGGCCGGAGAAATTTGTTGCTATATAGTTAAAATATAGAGTAAATATTAAGGAAATAAACGTAAAACACAAACACAGTCTGGCCTAGTTAAAAAGGTTTATACAGAAAGAAACTGTGTGGTGTTAAGTGAGCGATTATAGGTAATATCGCTTACATTTATAGAAGTGTGGGATTTGTACTATTGCGGACGTACGGTTTTTGTACACGTGTCTCGGACAAAGTACGGGACTGCGTACGCAACGTAAAGACATACGCACGGTCGCGTGTTTACGCAACGTGCGTAAGGGTACGGCCGCTAAGTACAAATGACACAATAGTATCGTTTAGTTTAAAGGCGGGACAGTAGCCACGCTACATTAGCACAAATTGCTCGGTTTCCAAGATTTAGTTTAAATAAAACCTTTTTTACTGTATTGCCTCTGGGAATAAAGCTGTTTTATCTGAATGAAAGATAATTTTCTGTACAGAAAAAAACCCAAAGTGTATTTGAGTGAGCGAACGTGAGTGAGCGAACGTAACATTGAACGTAGTGGACCCCAGGAATTCGGGATCCCGTCGAGTGGTACACAGAGTGAGTGGAGGCTTGGTGGCGTGAGGCAGCTGACTCATGTTAATATAGATTGAAGTACAAAGGAGCAAGGTAGTAGAGTACCGCGGCCCAGGAGGTCAACGAGGTTTAGAGTACCGCGGCCCAGGGGGTCAGCGAGGTTTACCCATATAGTTTTTGATACGCTCTGGCTGAGGTTTCGCAGCTTGTAATTCGATTCCAGTGATCGTACGGCGGATAAGTAACAAGTACCTATACGCTGTGCGATTGGACCGCACGTTCGTGGGTGCAATATTTAGCGCAATGTAATACCCTTTTTACGAGCTTTGCGTAAAATCGCGGTATCATTAGCGCTGTATATAGCATACGCAAGCGTGATTTGTGTATAATAAAGGTTTAGGGAGTTTTCGCTGGCCTCTCTCAGGAAATCTCCAACGGCCTATATTTACTGGAAAGGGTAAGTTATTCCCAGAAACTTCCAGTAAATAGAGGTTACATAGGGGCCCTAGGTTGGGTACATTGCCTTCACTATCAACAGTGTATGGCAGTACTGGCCAACGTGGGCGTGAGTGGGTGAAAGCACTCGGAGAACTTTCACCGTTGCCTTATATTGAGTATTTTGTTTTTTTGTGGGATTAGCCGAAAGGGCAATACCTGAAAATTATGGGCCATGGGGGTCAGCGAGGTTCATTATGTGTGAAAAGTATGGTTCACACACAGAGGTTTTATGCAACGAATGGGAACGTATGACTGCGGAAGATAGGGAACCATTCCCTAAAGTAGACAGTTTTAAACCAGAGGTATTGCAGAATTTAAGGATTAGGATATATCTGATAGAATCCCGAAAACAAAGGGTCAGACACACAAATTGTTTAAACTTATGGCAGCAAGAGGGTGATATGCAGTGGGAACTAGCTCACGCAGCAGGTTCCAAACCCAGCAGGAAAATGATGGCAACTGCACCACCACCACCGTATATTGTAGGGGAGAAAGTGGCTACAGACAATGGCATATTGGTATCTGATAAGAGTATAGTTGATATATGTACTAATGCTAACCCGTGCAAGTTGTATCCCATTTTAAATTTTCCCCAGGACTGCGAGCAAGAAGATGAGCCCAGCACGATATCGGCACTCTCTGTAGCAGCCACCATACAAGACACTCAGGTGGGCACGGCCCAACCAGCAAGATCAGTAGTAAGGCCCCCTAGCGGAGAGATAAGTGAGGTCGTGTCCACAGGTAAGTACGGTACCATACATTATGCAGAGACAACAGCACCTCACATTGTAGAAGCAACTCAGAATGACGTAGTTGAATTAAATCCTGGCAGGGTGATCGCAGTCCCCAATGGGAGGACTGACGCTCAGGGAGTAACTCCCGTCAGGAACATTGCCATGCATTGTCCCTGGTCCCGGACAGAGTTAAGGTCAATTATGGCAGAATTCTCCGATCCCAGAAAAGATCTAGTCGCATGCCAGAGGTTCATTAAAGAGTTAGGTAACGCCACCGAACCCACAAACAAAGATTGGCGAACAGTGCTACGAGTATGTTTACCCTCCAATATTGACCCCGCGAAATTCATTATTGATTGTAACTTAAACGCAGAAGTACCTCTCACTGATGAGTACACTCAGGAGAATGTACGACAAATCAATCTGCAATTAGGAGTATATTTCCCTACTGTTGTCAAATGGAATAAAATCTTTTCCATAAGACAAAAGGAAGGTGAAACGGCATCCGAATATTTCCATCGAGCACTGCAGGAAATTGCTAGTTACACTGGGATCGAGGACATTAAGGACAATGTACATCACAGGGAGGTAGCTGTGTCAGTATTAATGGACGGGTTAAAAGAGGCATTAAGAACAAGGGTACAAACCTCTCTACCTAACTGGAGAGGTATCTCGGTGGCTGCATTAAGAGAGTCCGCTATCGAGCACGACCGAAACGTCATTAAGCACAGGGAGTCACAGGGGGACAAGCTGATGACAGTAAGTATAAATGCTCTTACAACAAAACCACATCAGCCAAAACCCCAGACCCCTGATGATAAATCACGTGTAGTAGTATGCTATAACTGTCAGAAGGAAGGACATTTTGCACGGAACTGTAGGTATAAAGACACACATAATGTATACCGACCCCCTAGACCAGGATATGAACCACACTATAATACACATAATTGGGATCAGGGACCGCATAGGAGAAGTTATGAGCCACATGCAGGGGAAACAAGGAGGTACCCACCTAGGAGGGACTGGCAGACCTCCGAAAATTCTCAGTTACCCCCCTCACATATTGTAGCTGCCAGCGCGCTACGGGAGGGTCACAAAATACAATAGGGGTTGGGCCACACCTGTAGTCTGCAGCCAGTGAAGTTGATTGCTTGCCTTGGTAGTGAACCTGAGGTCACAGTTGATGTAGCTGGTAGATCACTACCTTTCCTTGTAGATACAGGGGCGGCCAGGTCAGTGTTAAATTCGACGGTAGGTATGAAAACCACGGGTAAAACAATTTCAGCAATGTGGGTAACAGGAATAGTGCAACAATACCCTTTAAGTAGACCTGCGGAGATTACAATAGGGCCTTTGCAGACCAAGCATGTCTTTTTGCTGGCTGCATCGGCTCCGACTAATCTACTTGGGAGATTTATTGTGTAAAATGAGGTGTGTCATATATTGTACTCCTGAGGGTGTCTTCTTGGATATACCCGAGAATCACGTTCAGGAAGTACAGGATATGTTAGACACCCCACAAAGGTTGATGTCACACTCTGCTGTTATAGACAAGTGTCCATCCAAGGTAGAGGAAATGATCTCCCAGATACCGGGATCCCTCTGGACCAAAGATGGACAAGACACTGGATTGATGGCGAATGTAGCTCCCGTAGTAGTGCAAATAAAAGATGGTAGGATAGCTCCAAAAATCCCTCAGTATCCTCTGAAGCCAGAGGTGGAATTAGGAGTGTACCCAGTCATAGAGCGCTTGCTACAACAGGGCATCCTAGTCAGGACGTCCAGCACTGCCAATAGTCCCATCTTCCCTGTGAAAAAGAGTGGGGGGAGGGGTTACAGACTAGTGCAGGATCTAAGGGGGATAAACAAGACAGTTGAGAGCCAATTCCCCGTAGTGCCCAATCCAGCTGTCATCCTCATGCAAATTCCCCCTACTGCGAAATTTTTCACTGTTATTGACCTCTGTTCTGCTTTCTTTTCTGTCCCTCTGCACCCTGACAGCCAATATTTGTTTGCATTTACATACAGAGGAGTACAGTACACCTGGACTCGCCTACCCCAAGGTTTAATTGACAGCCCAAGTATTTTCTCCCAGGCTCTGCATGACTGTTTACAATCCTTTCAACCTGAGAGCGGATCAGTATTAATACAGTATGTCGATGACTTATTGCTGTGTTCTGATTCACTCGAATCGTCCTTGAAAGACACGAAACAGCTTCTGTTTCATCTTTCCCATACGGGACACAAGGTTTCAAAGGATAAGTTACAGCTGTGCCAGACCAGGGTAAAATATTTGGGACATTGCTTGACGCAAGGACTTGGACACCTCACCGCTGATAGAATACAGGCGATTCGCGACATGACTCTGCCACAAACCCAGCAACAGATCCGCACTTTTCTTGGAATGTGTGGGTACTGCCGAAACTGGATCCCAGGGTTCTCCATACTGGCTTTACCTTTGCAAGAGATGGTCTCTTCGAACAAACCAGATCGGATCTCGCACACAGATGAGTCCGAACTGGCATTTGAGAGACTCAAACAGTGCCTATCACAGGCACCTGCATTAGGCATGCCAGGTTATGGGAAACCCTTTGAGTTGTACAGTACGGAAAGTGCTGGGTGTGCGGCAGGTGTCCTAACCCAGAGACATGGTGATGCCAGCACGCCGGTAGCTTACTACAGTGCACAGTTGGACACCGTAGCGCGGTCTCTCCCCACATGCTTGCAAAGTGTTGCAGCGATAGCTATGCTAGTGAGTAAGAGCGAAGACGTAGTGTTAGGACACAACCTGACCGTCCATACAGCTCATGCAGTATCAGCCTTACTAAACTCTACCCAAACCAGACATGTCTCATCTGCGCGGTTTACAAGGTGGGAATTATCACTAATTGCCCCTGTAAACATCACCATTAAAAGATGAAGCTCACTAAATCCTGCAACTTATCTGCCATGTGTGCCTGGACAGACACAAAGGGTGGAGGATGAGAATGATGGTGAAGGAGGATTTAGTGCAGACACTGATACGCAAGATTGTATGGAATACCTAAACCAGACTTTCACTGCAAGACCTGACATTAGTGACAACCCACTGGAAGGCGTATATTTAACTTTTTACACTGACGGTAGTTGCCACAGACAGACGGACTCGGGAGACTTGTGCACTGGGTACGCAGTTGTAGACGACAGAAGTATCATAGAAGCTGAGCCCCTGGGCCCACCGCACTCAGCACAAGTTGCTGAGCTGGTCGCCCTAACCAGAGCGTGTGAATTGGCCAAGGGTAAGTCAGCTAATATATACACAGATTCTAGGTATGCTTTTGGAGTGGTGCATGATTTCGGGGCCCTATGGCACCTCTGAAATTTCATGACGGCAGCTGGCACACCTGTAGCGCATGCGTCCCACATAAAAAGGCTTCTAACAGCGATACAAGAACCAGACAGGTTGGCTGTTATCAAGTGCAAAGCACACACTTACAACCAAGACCCAATTTCACTTGGTAACAGCCGGGCAGATGAAGCTGCTAAATCAGCAGCCAGCACCCCCATACAAACGAACATCACATCACTGATGACATTCAACACAATCAACACACAAAAATTAATTGAAATGTGAAATTTGTGTTCTCCACAGGAAAAGGCGGTCTGGAGGTCAAAGGGGTATGGCCAGGAGTCCTCAGGACTCTGGACAGGTGGACAAGGTAAGCCAGTAGCCCCCAGAGCATATCTCCCAAGCTTAGCTGAGGCGGCACACGGTCTGACTCATCTGGGTAAAGAGGGTATGTGTAAGCTGGTGAGAGCCTACTGGTGTGCGCCAGAATTCTCTTCTCATGCAGGTAAGAGAGCAATGACATGTCTTACTTGCTTGAGGAAGAATATTGGAAAGTCAATACCAACAGAGCCATCCCATATCCCTCCGACAGACGGCCCTTTTCAGGTAATACAAATTGATTTCATACAGTTACCACCCTGTAGGAATTTAAAATATGTGTTAGTCTGTATTGATGTGTTTTCTAATTGGGTAGAAGCGTTCCCTGCTGCCACAAATACCGCTACGTTCACTGCAAAGAAAATTGTGCAGGAATTTGTGTGTAGGTATGGTATCCCTAGAATAATTGAAAGCGATAGGGGTACCCATTTTACAGGTGGTCTTTCAGGTCATGTGCAAACTGATGGGAATTAATAGCAAGCTGCATACTCCGTACCGACCACAGGCAAGTGCAAAGGTGGAGAGAGTGAACAGCACTATTAAGAACAAGCTGAGCAAAGTGATGGCTGAGACTGGATTGTTGTGGCCAGAAGCTTTGCCACTAGTATTGTACAGCATCAGAACCACTCCCAGGTCCCCCCTTAATCTGTCACCATTTGAGATT
Source organism: Pseudophryne corroboree (assembly GCF_028390025.1). Taxonomy (NCBI): domain Eukaryota; kingdom Metazoa; phylum Chordata; class Amphibia; order Anura; family Myobatrachidae; genus Pseudophryne; species Pseudophryne corroboree. The sequence continues at coordinate 15,370,239 of NC_086454.1, read as the reverse complement.
CTTTTTGGCCGACAACCCCATGTAATGATAGACCCCCAGGATGATTTGAAATGCAATAACGAAGTGACTGTAAAATATTTGGTTAAGATGAGCCAGCAGCTGAGAAATCAAAATAGAAATCTAAAGCTGGTGATTCCTGACCTACCGAACAGTAATTGTCATGACATTGAACCTGGGGATTATGTAATGATTCGAACTTTTCTACGCTCAGGTTGCCTCATTGACAGGTGGGAAGGACCGTACCAAGTCTTGCTAACCAGCACGACAGCATTAAAGGTTCCCGAAAGAGAGACTTGGGTCCACTCGTCCCACTGTAAGAAGGTCGCTGACCCGGAGAGAACCCGTGACAAAGAGCAAAGTGTAGAGAACATCGTATCACTGGAGTGTCTGTTCCGGGAAGGTTGAGACGCACCTGTAGGCAGAGAACAACAAGACCAGAGGCGGTTGTCGCACCAGTTTTTTTTTCCATCTCCCACTACCCTCCTTCTCTTCTTCTCTTTCTCCCCCCCTTCTTGTCTCCCTTCTCTTCCCTTAACAAGATGGACTTACCCCAAGAGACTGCGTTCCGGGTTTTCCTGTTAATCCTGATGTTGACCAGGACAGTCTGTTTTGGTGAGGGTCCCAGGGAGGTCGAGAAAGAATCTGGAATGGGTTCTGATGGCGAGGATGGATTTGTAGAATCTCAAGAGCAACACACTAATCAAGGAAAGGCGAGTATCAGAAAGCGCTCTGGTAGTCAAGGAGCTCGGAGGCACTGTGAAGGGTTATTGTCTGAGGAAAATTGCATTTGTAGGAATTGTGAGAACATAGTCGAGGATGGGTGCATCCAAAGATGTCAGTCCAGCCTTAATATCAACATGGACCGTCATCCATTGAGTGATTACCACTCACTAGTGGGTAAGGTCTTAAACCAGACAGAATACTGGGTGTGCTCACAAGTACCTCAAGGTCAGAGCAAGTCAGGATTAGTACCATACCCTTTAGCAATAGATGAGGTACTCGAATTACGGGGTGGGAGACCGGTGGACTAGAAATTCAATATTTCTAGGCCCCCTAGCTTGAAGCTCCACCAATATCATGTAGATAGATCCTTAGTGTGTTTTAACATTTCCAATTACCGAAAACCGGGAAATTGGGAAGTGACGTGGAATAACCAGACAATGACCTTTTCACACAGAGCTGATAGGATACCCATAGACTCGCAACTTGTACGCCAAATAGCCAACAGTGGAAGGTATTTTCGGTATAGGTATACTCGAGGAAGCAAGACCATGTGGGTTGGAAAAGTATCACCAGGGTACTGTGCTCATATCATCTAGCCCGATACTTGTACAGAGCAGATGGGAGAACTAGGGATTGGGTTTTTCACTTGGAAAGTTTGCAATATGGTGATGTCATATTTTGTCCCCTATGTTCTCCCCGATGATGCCTATTTCATATGTGGGAGGAAAGCGTACAAGTGGCTTGCCCCGAGCTCAGAAGGATTGTGTTATATTGGAAGAGTGTTGCCAGAGGTCATGACCATAACCCATGATAAGATGAAAGAGGTTCACCGCAGTACTCAGGCTCCTTATACTCATACTCACTATGAACACATTGTCAAGAGACACCTCATATAGACTGACAGAGCATGTAGCCTCTGATTTGATCGCCGAATCCACCGGGATTCAATTCCTTCTCGCATTAGACATCACCCGTACTGCCAGAGGAATTATAAATGATAGGTATATCCATGCGCTAGCGAACTTGATAGATAATATCACTGAGATGTATGACAACACCTTCAGGTATACAGGAAGGGAGTTACAAGCTTACAAGACGGAACTGATCCAGCACAGGATGGTCCTTAATTATATCACCGCCCGTGACGGGTGGGTACTGTGTCACTTTGGCAACTCAATATGGTGTGAAGTGCTGCACGTATATTACAAACAGCACTGATGACCCAACCGAGATTATCGATCAAAAGATGGACGATATCTTGCAGTTGAAGTGGGAGTTCCGGAGGAGACACAACCTTACCCTGACTGCTGTGAGTAATGAACTGACCGGCTGGGTCTCATGGTTGAACCCACGAAATTGGTTCTCAGGATTAGGAGAGTGGGATCAAAATGTTATTATGAGTGTAGGGAAGTTTCTCCTTTGTATCCTGGGAGTCGTCGTAATTATTGGCTTGATATTTAGGTGTGTTCGAATTCTAACGCGGCGCAAGCACGGCACAAAATTGATGAGTCTAAGGAGCGGGGGCGCTGTTACAGCAGCAGATTTAATTGACGACCCATCCATAGAGACAGTGTTGTGATAAGGATTGCAAATGAATTCCATGGCCTGTTTCTTTCACCCGTTTTTCCTTTGTCTCCCCCTCTGCCCAGATACACCCATCCGGAAAAGACATTGACCATACCCAAGAATGTTTATGAAAATGTTATGTGAATGTATTTCAGATATGTGTCTTATCTTCATCTCTACAACCTTCAGTTAATGACACACATAGTCGACAGGTGATATCACATGTACTAGCACTCACATATGTTCCCCCTCCATGTATCATCAACTAAATGTGCACCCCATTTGTTGGAACAAAAAGCCAAAAAGAGCTTGGTAGTGTTTGTTGGCCCACTTACAGACCCTTAATACGGGATAAGAAGGATTTAATGTATACTTTGCAATACCTCGAAGCTTATCTAGAACATATACGGCACGATGATACATGCCCCTCAGACATGGATTCATACATACATGCTTTTTACTATCCCACTAGGTCATACATTTCCCGCCTACAACTCTCCCCCGATCATCCAATTTTCTGTAGATATTGTGTAGATATTTTTCTGTTTAATGATTAGATAGTGGCAGTTATTGTTGACTGCCAAAGGGTGGACTGTCAAAGTCAAAAAATATTGCAGAACACACATCACGTACAAACTACACACACATGCCCGCTGCGCGTGCACTTGTTCTGCCGTGCGTGCACATATCCGCAATTTGCGTATGGTCGCTCCCGCGGTCCTGCGCGTGGTATGGGTATTTACGGCAGAGTTTGTGAACGCATGGAGAGCTATCAAAACATTACATATTTAATCCAAATAGTGCACATTGTACACATAGTCCCCCTGCACCACATCAGAAAGTAACAACAGTTTAAATGATTCCAGAACAAAGGGATTCACCTTTACAGGATAAGAGGGGACAGACTAAGGTTATAAGGTGGTGTTTGGTATCCAGCTGTAGGGTATTTTAAGGGTAACATTCCGGTGTTGGTTTGCGGAAGATCGCATGTTCCTGCGGATAGTTAGGTGCAGAATATAGATATAAACTGTATTTACTGTATATTATGTATGCGGCGGGAATCCAGAGGAGACCACCCACAAGAGCAGTTGGGAAAGACATCGCCTACCTTTTCAAATCGACCTATGACCTCTCCTGTACTGTAAAAGTGCATTCCTGTGTCCAATGGACAAAGGGATTACAGTATCCATTGTATTACTTTTGGAAGAATTGTATAAATAAAGCCTGTTGCAGCCTGGCCGGGCACAAGACTCTCAACGTTATCAACCTGATAGCGGAGGACCGGACCAGGAAGCGCACGCGAATATTCTCACGTATGTACATTGACTGTAGCCATTTATTCTGTTGTATTGTAGTGCATAATTTGTATTGTTAACCCCCTTTCAGAAATATTACTCTGTGGTGTCGGAAGTTGGAACCCAGTGATTAACTACAAATCGGTGTTGTGTCCTCTTTTCCCTGCTGAGGTTTAAAGAGTATTCATTATCGCATTGCTTAGCTGTATAAGGTTTAAAGTGTAATAATTGGGTAATAATTGGGTGTGTACGCGCTGCGAGTACTTTGTACCGTCAGCGCGGCGTTTGTACGCAGAATCCGTACATGGTACGGGACTCATTTACGCAAATAGAGTAAAAGGTACGTAGAGTGCATATTAAGTCTAGCGGCCGCAGCGGCTCCACGGTAAAAGTGTGTTTAAAGGTATAGCTTTATGTTTTAATAAAATCGACATTATTTTCATTATATTCATCTTTACAGAATTGGCACGTCCAATCCATGAAATGAAATAGGAGGACCAAGTTTGGAGAGCCGAGCGAATTCGTTCCAAAAGACGCGGAAAGTTCGCTTGAAAGAGTTGATGGTGCCAGTGGGTTAAGTAAATACCTAGGTATTTGAGTTTTCGGTTATGCCAGGAAAATGGGAATGTTGTTTCAAGTTGTGACCTAGGCGCAGGGGTAATGTAAAAGTCGAGTACTTCTGTTTTAGTGGCGTTAATCTTAGATCCCGAGTATTGCGAATAGAGGTCAATCTCAGAGAGGAGAGAGTGACGATGTCGGGTTTGAAAGAGAAACTAATACATCGTCAGCATAAAGTGCAAATTTGTGTTCTGTGTGGCCGATTTGAATCCCTGTAATATTCGGGTTGAGATGAACCCTGGCCGCTAAAGGCTCCATAACGAGAGCAAAAATCAAGGGCAAGAGCGGACACCCTTGTCTGGTACCATTAAATATCTCAAAACATGAGGATGAGACCCCATTAACAGAGACCCGCGCGGAGGAGTTGCGATACAGTGCCGAGACACCATCATAAAACTTAACAGAAAAGCCCATGTGTTGGAGAACAGAGAAAGCGAAAGGCCACAAAATGTGATCAAACGCCTTCTCCGCGTCCAGGGCTAGTAACAGGGAAGAGGACTTTTGTTAATGGATAGAGTGGATAATATCAATGGCCCTTCTGGTATTATCGGAGGCTTATCGGCCTGGGATAATTCCTACCTGATCGGGATGTACCAGTACAGAGAGGAGAGGGGCTAATCTCAAGGCTAGAATTTTAGCATAAATTTTCAAATCGACATTGAGCAATGAGATGAGCCTGTAATTGCCGCACTGGGTGGGGTCTCTGTCAGGTTTAGGGATCACCACAATATCAGCTTGAGTAGTTGCCGGAGCGAAGGATGCGCCCCCCAAAATCTTGTTAAAGAGGGCGGTAAGGTGAGGGGCTAATACTTTGGCAAAGTGTTTATAATAGTGTGCCGTGAAACCGTCAGGGCCGGGGGCGGCTGAGGACCGCATGGATTTCATGGCTGTTAACGTCTCCTCCACTGAGATTTCCTGATTCAGTGTGTCTAATTGAGCTGCGGAGATGTTTGGTAGGGGGGTCGAGGACAGGTAAGAATGTAACCGCTCCGGATCAAGGGAAGGGGAATGTGCCGGGGTCGTCAGGTTATAAAGAGAGTTATAGTAGTCTCTAAATTCTTCAACCATTTGTTTAGGCTCGTAAGTCCACCCAGAGTTTGGGAATACAATTTGTCAATTGCGCCGTTCGCCCGTTTATGTCGCAATTTATTCGCCAACAGGGAATCTGATTTGTCCGCCTTGTTGTAGAATTTTCTGATTTAACTTTTGCAAAATGAGAGCCGCACGACGGGACAAAAGCGCGTTCAGTTGGCCTTGTAAATTAGTGATTTGCGCAAGTAAAGCAGGGCAGGAATTTAGTTTATGCTGGGTGGTTAGGGTAGCTATTCGAGATTCTAACAAGTGTATCTCCTGCGCCGCTTTTTTGCGGAGCGAAGAGGTCCGTGCCATAAGGAGACCCCTCAAGGTGGCCTTATGAGCCTCCCAAATTGGTCTGGGTTCTTTATAATAAAACCACCATGGGTCTGGGTTCTTTATAGTAAAACCACCATGGGTCTGGGTTCTTTATAGTAAAACCACCATGGGACTGGGTTCTTTATAGTAAATCCACCATGGGTCTGGGTTCTTTATAGTAAAACCACCATGGGTCTGGGTTCTTTGTAGTAAAACCACCATGGGTCTGGGTTCTTTGTAGTAAAACCACCATGGGTCTGGGTTCTTTATAGTAAATCCACCATGGGTCTGGGTTCTTTCTAATAAACCCACCATGGGTCTGGGTTCTTTATAGTAAAACCACCATGGGTCTGGATTCTTTATAGTAAAACCACCATGGGTCTGGATTCTTTATAGTAAAACCACCATGGGTCTGTGTTCTTTATAGTAAAACCACCATGGGTCTGGGTTCTTTATAGTAAAACCACCATGGGTCTGGGGTCTTTATAGTAAAACCACCATGGGTCTGGATTCTTTATAGTAAAACCACCATGGGTCTGGGTTCTTTATAGTAAAACCACCATGGGTCTGGGTTCTTTATAGTAAATCCACCATGGGTCTGGGTTCTTTATAGTAAAACCACCATGGGTCTGGGTTCTTTATAGTAAACCCACCGTGGGTCTGGGTTCTTTATAGTAAAACCACCGTGGGTCTGGGTTCTTTATAGTAAATTCACCATGGGTCTGGGTTCTTTATAGTAAAACCACCATAGGTCTGGGGTCTGTATAGTAAACCCACCGTGGGTCTGGGTTCTTTATAGTAAAACCACCATGGGTCTGGGTTCTTTATAGTAAACCCACCATGGGTCTGGGTTCTTTATAGTAAACCCACCATGGGTCTGGGTTCTTTATAGTAAAACCACCATGGGTCTGGGTTCTTTATAGTAAAACCACCATGGGTCTGGGTTCTTTATAATAAACCCACCATGGGTCTGGGTTCTTTATAGCAAACCCACCATGGGTCTGGGTTCTTTATAGTAAAACCACCATGGGTCTGGGTTCTTTATAGTAAAACCACCATGGGTCTGGATTCTTTATAGTAAAACCACCATGGGTCTGGGTTCTTTATAGTAAAACCACCATGGGTCTGGGTTCTTTATAGTAAAACCACCATAGGTCTGGGGTCTGTAAGATGAAGCCATTGTATTACCCCATTTTGAGCAGTGAATCTGTTGCTATGGCAACCAGTGATGTAATGAACAGTAAAGTTCTGCAGAGTTCAGAGTGCGCCTGGCGAGAAGAAGCTGAGCTGCAGGGTGGAGTGATGGAAAGCATTGTTGGTGAAAAGTTAAAGTGCTCCTGCGGAGTTCAGTGTATTATGTCTACGTTCACAATGCCAGTATTCATTATGTCGACAATGACCATGATGACATCATGTCGGCAATGATGTTTGTCTCCAGTTTTTTCTTGCTGTGAGTCTAACTCCAACCGTAACACTATGAGTCAGAGATGGGCGTTAATGCGTTCGTAGCCACAATCTCATACGCAGCTAATGTGTGAATATATGCTAACGATGTATCAGCCTGGAGAATGATTGAGACCGGCGGCCGCGGAGATCCCAGCACGGCGTACACACACAGAGCGGCGGTTGCAGAAACTTTGATAATCCACAGTCTATGGTCGCACAGAACGGTTGAGGGAACTGAGACGCCATGTTTGTGCATATGGGATCGCAGATGTAGGCAGAGGCACATACCGAAAATGCTTGCAACACACCGGTGGGTTTTTACACCACACCCGTTATCTCCCCAAATGGTCTCTGCCTGTCAATCACTTTGTGAATAAATCCCCAGTGTGAGCGGTATACCGGGTCAGGTTACCATCCAGGGGCAGGGGCGGAGCCGGCATTGGGGGGCGAGTACGGAGATGGCACTGCGAGATGACATCATCTCCATGTCGCCTCTCCCTATGCCAGGGGCGTTTTAAGAGAGGAGAAGGCCCGTGTTCAGCCTCCTCCATTCTGGCCCCCTCCTCTCTGCCCAGACACTGTAGAGTCTGAGCACTAGAGGGCTCAGACTCTACTGGGCATGCGCAGATCTCCGGGAAAATGGCGGGGCAGCCATTTTCCCTGAGATTTCTCTACTGCGCATGCACAGAACTCCGTGAAAATGGCCGCTGAGCCATTTTCACGGAGTTCTAATAGCGCTGCGGGTGCCGGCGCTGGACTTCGGAGGGGTGAGTATTTTAAAAATGGCTGCAATGTGTGCGGTGGGGGCCCCCTCTGGACTCGGGCCCGTGTGCACTGCACCCATTATAGAAACGCCAGTGCCCTATGCAGTGAATGGATACTGGTTCGCATCAACCCGGGTAACCCCTTCACACTGCGCCTGACCCGTTAATTATCCCGGGAATTACCCTTCTTATAACCAGGGTTGAATTTGACCATGGCCCTTTCACACCGCACAGACCCGTGTCGCCAATGCAATATATCGGGTCGAAACCGGGTTATTTGTGTGGTGTGAAAGGGGTATGAGGCACCATGGCGTGTGCGCAGTGAGAATATGATGCATGTACAGCCAGCCAATAATCGCTCAACTGCGTAAATAGCGACATTGCGTCTATCTGTGAATCAGGCCCATTATCACTTCCCCTCCTGAGAGACGGGCTGACAGGAGAGACTCTGAGGAGGATAATGGAGCGGAGAAAGTACCAGAGACAGGTGACACAGTGGGAGAGGTGGGGAAGCCGTACACCTGCAGGTGACACCTAGAGTAAGAGCAGACACGTAGCAGGTGATACAACAGGTGTATGGGACATGCTGCACACCTGCCAATAAGCAAACTGCAGAGTATTCTACATGAGGACTGGAACCACCAACTCGCTCATTCCACACCACAAACAAGATGGAAGTTCCCCGTCTGTGGTGATACAATAATGCCAGCAGCAGGGTGAGCGCAACAAGTCTCCTCTATGGGTGTCGTGAGCGTGAATAGCTCCTGTCGGCATATTCCGGCTGTTGGGTATCCTGACCGCTGGGATCCCGACAGCGGGCAAATTGATTGCCCCTTCCTGTAGCAGGGCCGGATTAAGGGCCGCATGGGCTTGGGGCTGAAAATATTCAAGGGCCTATTGTGAGAAACAGGGGAGGTGTGATTAGTGCTGTGTGGGTGTGGCCAGAGCCATGTGGGCGTGTACACCCCCTACTCTATCAGCTCTAATCTTTTATATGTAAAAATATAAAAAAAAACTGCATAAAATATAAATGCAATCTCAATAGTTATGATTTATGGTCGACTATGTGGCCAGCTGGTGGCTAGTGATCATACTGCCACGATGACGGGCCTATTTTTATGTGGAGGCCTGGAGCTGTAGCTCCATTCGCCCCAGTGTTAATCTGGCCCTGCCTTGTAGTGTCGTTGCTCATATTGCTGATTGACCGACCGGTAATTCAGTTTGTTTTGGTAAAAGTTGCTTTGCAAGTAATAAAAACATCCTGTGACCATGAGATCATCCAGACGCGTACAAATCATACACAGCTCAGTGTGCGACACAGTGTAATAGACAAATATCTGTATTCTAGTCATCCAAAACATTGTTACACAAATCATTAAGCAATAACAACATTCACAGCAGCGAAAACACATAAACACAATAGAGTAATATTAGTAACAATCTCCCAATGAGGCCGTTCAGGGATTAATTATTTTCAGATGGTGAATACACAAGGCTGGCAGTGGATTATAGTTGTGTGTGTGTGTGTGTGTTGTGTTCTGACACACAAGAATTCTGTGTTTCATACAGGTCACTAGGATGCTACTGGTATTGTATTGCGATTACTAAACTTTTTCTGTTTGTACATGATGGAGTCACATTATTATGACCACCAGCTAATAGCCAGAGTCACCGCCATGTGCGCAGCGCGGACAGCAGCTAGGCGGGCGGATCTGTTGTTTTAGCCCCCAGCTCCATTGTAACGGTGAGCTGCTCCACTGCAGTGTGTTGGTCGGCCGTCACGCTCAAATTGCCGGGTCGGGAAGCATAAAAAGGTCCAGTGCCGGATCCCACACGGGAAGGACCCGTTTCCAATTTGCAGGTGGGATCTGGCATTGGCGATGTGAAAGGGGTATTACCCGCCTGGCCGCTGGTTCAGGTCCGGCATGATTTCCTTTCATGTGGTTAGGCCTGTGGGGGCATGGAGCCGGGGACTCTAGTGCCAAGGAAGCAGGGCTCTGTCAGCGTCCCTCCCGGTGTCTCCCTGGTCTGGCAGCACGGACTGGGCCATTATTAATTATTTATTTATTAACAGTTTCTTATAGCGCAACATATTCCGTTGCAAATGGAAACAACAACGATAAAACAAAATGGGGTACTGACACTCCCAGCCAATCCTGTGTCACCAAAGGGTTTACAGCTTCCTGCTTCTCAGTGCTCAGGTTTCCAGCGCCATAAGTCACACGGCTCTGTGAGTGAGCGTTGTAGCTGATATCCTCAGTGTTTACAGTTACTATCCGAGTACCTGCATTGCTCCGAGTTCTTATCACAGTGCCCAGCGCTGCAAGTCCGATACTCCTCGAGCATCGCTGCAAGTTCGATACTCCTCGACCATCGGTGCAAGTCCGATACTCCTCGACCATCGGTGCAAGCCCGATACCCCTCGACCATCGCTGCAAGTTCGATACTCCTTGACCATCGCTGCAAGTTCGATACTCCTTGACCATCGCTGCAAGTCCGATGCTCCTCGACCATCGCTGCAAGTCCGATACTCCTCGACCATCGCTGCAAGTCCGATACCCTCAACCATCGCTGCAAGTCCGATGCTCCTCGACCATCGGTGCAAGTCCGATACTACTCGGCCATCGCTGCAAGTCCGATACTCCTCGACCACCAGTGCAAGTCCGATACTCCTCAACCACCGGTGCAAGTCTGATATTACTCGACCACCGGTGCACGTCTGATACTCCTCAACCACCGGTGCAAGTCTGATACTCCTCAACCACCGGTGCAAGTCTGATACTCCTCAACCATATGTGAAAGTCCAATACTTCTCGACCGCCAGTGCAAGTCTGATACTCCTCGACCACCGATGCAAGTCTGATACTCCTCGACCACCGGTGCAAGTCTGATGCTCCTCAACCACCGGTGCAAGTCCGATACTCCTAGACCATATGTGAAAGTCCGATACTCCTCAACCACCAGTGCAAGTTCGATACTCCTCGACGCCAGTGCAAGTCTGATACTCCTCGACCACCGGTGCAAGTCTGATACTCCTCAGCCACCGGTGCAAGTCTGATACTCCTCAGCCACTGGTGCAAGTCTGATGCTCCTCGACCACCGGTGCAAGTCTGATACTCCTCAACCACCGGTGCAAGTCCGATACTCCTCGACCACTGGGGCAAGTCTGATACTCCTCAGCCACCGGTGCAAGTCTGATGCTCCTCGACCACCGGTGCAAGTCTGATACTCCTCAACCACCGATGCAAGTCTGATACTCCTCAACCACCGGTGCAAGTCTGATATTACTCGACCATATGTGCAAGTCCGATATTCCAAGTCTGATACTCCTCGACCACCGGTGCAAGTCTGATACTCCTCAACCACCAGTGCAAGTCTGATACTCCTCAACCACCGGTGCAAGTCTGATACTCCTCGACCGCCAGTGCAAGTTTGATACTCCTCAACCACCGGTGCAAGTCTGATATTACTCGACCATCAGTGCAAGTCCGATATTCCAAGTCTGATACACCTCAACCACCGGGACAAGTCTGATACTCCTTAACCGCAGATGCAAGTGTGATACTCCTCAACCATAAGTGAAAGTCCGATACTCCTCGACCGCCAGTGCAAGTCAGATACTCCTCGACTGTCAGTTCAAGTCAGATACTCCTCGACCGCCAGTGCAAGTCCTATACTCCTTGACCACCGGTGCAAGTCTGATACTCCTCAGCCACCGATGCAAGTCTGATGCTCCTCGACCACCAGTGCAAGTCTGATACTCCTCGACCACTGGTGCAAGTCCGATACTCCTAGACCATATGTGAAAGTCCGATACTCTTCAACCACCAGTGCAAGTTCGATACTCATCGACCGCCAGTGCAAGTCCGATACTCCTCGACCACCGGTGCAAGTCTGATACTCCTCAGCCACCAATGCAAGTCTGATGCTCCTCGACCACCGGTGCAAGTCTGATACTCCTCGACCGCTGGTGCAAGTCCGATACTCCTAGACCATATGTGAAAGTCCGATACTCCTCAACCACCAGTGCAAGTTCGATACTCCTCGACCGCCAGTGCAAGTCCGATACTCCTCGACCACCGGTGCAAGTCTGATACTCCTCAGCCACCGAAGCAAGTCTGATGCTCCTCGACCACCGGTGCAAGTCTGATACTCCTCGACCACTGGTGCAAGTCCGATACTCCTAGACCATATGTGAAAGTCCGATACTCCTCAACCACCAGTGCAAGTTCGATACTCCTCGACCGCCAGTGCAAGTCCAATACTCCTCGACCACCGGTGCAAGTCTGATACTCCTCAGCCACCGATGCAAGTCTGATGCTCCTCGACCACTGGTGCAAGTCTGATACTCCTCGACCACTGGTGCAAGTCCGATACTCCTAGACCATATGTGAAAGTCCGATACTCCTCAACCACCAGTGCAAGTTCGATACTGCTCGACCGCCAGTGCAAGTCCGATACTCCTCGACCACCGGTGCAAGTCTGATGCTCCTCGACCACCGGTGCAAGTCTGATACTCCTCAGCCACCGGTGCAAGTCTGATACTCCTCGACCATATGCGAAAGTCTGATACTCCTCGACCATATGTGCAAGTCTGATACTCCTCGACCATATGTGCAAGTCTGATACTCCTCGACCATATGTGCAAGTCTGATACTCCTCGACCATATGTGCAAGTCTGATACTCCTCGACCATATGTGCAAGTCCGATACTCTTCGACAATTGGTGCAAGTCAGATACTCCTCGACCATCGCTGTAAGTCCGATATTCGTAAATCATCGGTGCAAGCTCATTCAGCTCTGCCTGCTACACTATCCGGCAGTCCTCTATCGGATCCCTCAGTTCCATCCCCTTCCAGTGCTAGCCCAGGTAACCCAGACAGGGAGAAATGACCGTCCCGATAGGTGCAGCGAAACCCAAATCCCCTTGCAGGGATCGCTGGAGAAGACCACTGACGGGTAAAGACTCCCCGCCAGTGCCGTAACTAGGCATTTTAGTGCTGTGTGCAAGAAACGACAGTGGCGCCCCCCCCCCCCCCCCCCCAGGCAAGATAGGTTGTAGGGGCGTGGCTTCACGGGGAAGGGGCGTGGCCACAAAATAATAGCAATTCATACTACGGTGCACAGTAGTCTACATTATTCAAATTACGCTGCACAGTAGCGCCACTACACCAGGTAGAGCCCCTTTTATACATTACAGCAGACAGCATCCCCCTTTTTACACATTACGGCAGCCAGGACCCCATTTTACACATTGCGGCAGCCAGGACCCCATTTTACACATTGCGGCAGCCAGGACCCCTTTTTACACATTGCGGCAGCCAGGCCCCTTTTTACACATTGCGGCAGCCAGGACCCCTTTTTACACATTGCGGCAGCCAGGACCCCTTTTTACACAATGCGGCAGCCAGGACCTCTTTTTAAACATTACGGCAGCCAGTCCCCCTTTTTACACAATGCGGCAGCCAGTCCCCCTTTTTACACAATGCGGCAGCCAGTCCCCCTTTTTACACAATGCGGCAGCCAGTCCCCCTTTTTACACAATGCGGCAGGCAGTCCCCCTTTTTACACATTGCGGAAGCCAGGACCCCATTTTACACATTGCGGAAGCCAGGACCCCATTTTACACATTGCGGCAGCCAGGACCCCATTTTACACATTGCGGCAGCCAGGCCCCCTGAGAGAGAGAGAAAGAGAGAGAGGGATATACTTACCTTCTCCCTGCAGACAGGCTCCTCGTGCAGCTCCCTCGGTGCAGTGAGATGAGAAGGAGGAGGAGGGAGGGGGAGCAGGGAGCCGCAGCAGCGCTATTTGATTGGTAGTAAGCGCCGCTGCAGCATCCCCCTCTCCTTCTGTATTGGTTGCCTGGCGCTGCTGTGGATGCTGGGATGAAGGAACCGCATCCCAGCATCCATAGCAGCGCCGGGCAGCCAATACAGAAGGAGAGGGGGATGCTGCAGCGGCGCTTACTACCAATCAAATAGCGCTGCTGCGGCTCCCTGCTCCCCCTCCCTCCTCCTCCTTCTCTCCGCTGCTCGGCGCTTCTGTCTTCCCCTCCACAGCGCGGCGCACGGCGCACACAGAGGCGGCATGTAATGAGTCAATTTGACTCTTTACATGCCGCTGGCCGTTGCGCCCTCAGGGCAACTGCGCTGTGTGCCAAGCCCACTTGGCACACACGTAGTTACGGCCCTGCTCCCCGCCTCTGACCTGGGTCTAGTCAACTACCTGGGGCTAGTATTCGTAACCCTTAGTCCCTCCTGGGGTAAAGTGCAGCTGACAACTCTATGAGTAGGAACAGTATCCGACCACCAAGTGTCCAGCACAACACTACTCCAGCTGCTGTATCTCTGACTCTGGTCTGGATACATCTACATTCCAAATCCTGTCTGTGAAATTATTTTTCCTTAAATTTCTCCTGGACCTCCCTCTCCCCAGTCTCAGTCCATGTCCTCGTGTTATAATACTTCTCTTCCTGTTAAGAATGTCTCCCTCCAGTACCTTGGTAAAACCATACTTGCCTTCTTTTGAAAAAGCATTTCAGGGCATACTTGCCTACCCTCCCGGAATGGCCGGGAGGCTCCCGAAAATCGGGTGACCCTCCCGGCCCCCCGGAAAGGTGGGCAAGCCTCCCGCTCTCCCCCTCATCCGCCCGCAGCAGAGATCGCGTCATCGTAGCTCCGCCCCCCGCTATGCAGAGCCTCGTTTCTCGGCACAGCACAGTGGGGGGCAGAGTCACGATGACGCGAGCGCGAAGCCACACCCCCGAACCGCCCATTCTACTGCCGGCCACACCTCCGAACCGGCTCTCCTGCTGCCGGCCACGCCCCCCATACACCTACAACGCTGCCTCCTCCCGGAGGAGGGGGCAGCAAAGTAGGTAAGTATGTTTCAGGGAGATTACGAAAGTAACACCTATCAGCGCGGACATCTGAGAGGCGTGTCATAAAATGTCTTACATCCACATGTAAATGAGCCCCAAAGTTAGTAAGATCTACTTGTTGAAAAGACACTGATATTTTTTCAAGATCTGTTTGTGTATTGTGTTTTACAAGTTCCATATACTGCAAGTGGCCACGAGAACCCTTATTTAAAATGCATGTAACCATAGGGATCATTGTGCCTTATAACCAATGCAGGGATATGGCGCTGATGATCCCATTTGAATGAATGTATCTCTGATTTCTTTCACCCATCAAAGAATATAACAGCTACATAATGGTGGTTTGGTGCAATGAGGGAGATTGCTGGTCAATTCAGGGAGTGAGGGAGATTGCTACTATTTCAGGGAGTCTCCTGCAGAATAAGGGAGGGTAGGCAACTATGGGTAAAACCCTTGTTCTATGTGACAGTCTCTATCATAGAAACATAGAATTTGTCGGCAGATAAGAACCACTTGGCTCATCTAGTCTGCCCCCTTTTTTTTTTTTTTTTTACATTATTTTTATCTCTAACCTTATTTGATCCTTATTTCTTTGTAAGGATATCCTTATGTCTATCCCATGCATGTTTAAATTGCTCTACTGTCTTAGCCTCTACCACCTCTGATGGGAGGCTATTCCACTTGTCCACTACCCTTTCTGGGAAATAAGTTTTCCGCAAATTTCCCCTGAACCTCCCCCCCTCCAGTCTCAGTGCATGTCCTCGTGTCCTATTGCTTCTCTTCATTTGGAGAATGTTTCCCTCCTGGACTTTGTTAAAACCCTTGATATATTTGAAAGTTTCTATCATGTCCCCCCTTTCCCTTCTCTGCTCCACACTATACATAGTAAGATCCTCTAGTCTTTCTGGGTATGTTGTGTGATGTAGGCCATGAACGATGTTAGTTGCCGTTCTTTGTACAGTCTCTAATGTATTAATATCCTTTTGAAGATATGGCCTCCAGAACTGAATACAGTATTCTAGATGAGGCCGTACCAATGACCAGAGCCGGCCCTAACCAATATGATGCCCTAGGCAAGATTTTGGCTGGTGCCCCCTAGCGCCACTGCTGGTTCCGCCTCTGACCTTGCACCTCTTTCCCAGCACCATCACCCCTCATCTATAGCAGTCCTTATTTTGGGGTTTGTACCCCCTATATTTTAAATAGGAACAGTTCGCACATTTGGCGAACAGCCCAAAAAGGGGTGTGTTTTTGCTGGCAAGGGGCATGGTCACACAATAGTAACTCCAATTCCAATTACGCCACACAGTACTGCAACTTTATTCACATTTGATCATGCGATAGTGTCCATAATTCATATTACATCCCACAGTAGTATCACTTTACCTTATAAACATTACTCCTCACAGTAGAGCCCCTTATTCACATTACATCACACCCTATTGCTCTTTATTCATATTAGACGACACAGTAATGCCCTTTCTATACGCAACGCCACATAGTAGAGCACCTTATACACATAATGCCACACATTAGTAATGCATTCATATACATAATTCCACACAGTAATGCCCCTTACACATTATTATTGTACTTATAAACATAATGCGTCTTACACATTATGACAACCTTCATTAATGCCCTTTTACACATAATGTCCCTTACATATATGCTGCACATTACAGTAGTACCCTGTTACACATATGCCGCACATTATTAATGCCCTTATACACATAATGACACACATAGTGCCCCTTACACATATGTTGCACATTATTAATGCATTTTTACATGACACACATAATGCTCCTTACACATATTCCGAACACTACTGCACAACCAACCCACTCACATGCACACAGCACTCACACTGCCACTAACACTGTGACCTCTGCCTCTGCTTGGATACAGATGTGTCCTCATAAATCTTGCCCCAATGCTAATGTCGGGCACCTTTTTTTATGAAAATGCATCTTATTTGCATTGCTATGTGGCTAGGATGCACAAGCAGATTCTGCTGATTAAAATGATATGCAGCATGCCTATATTCTGTGCGAGACTGTGGCTGTATCTGCATATGAAATGCTACACACAGAATATAGGCATGCCGCATATCATTTTAATAAGCAGAAGCTGCTGATGCCCCTAGGCATATCAAATGCTCTAGGCAATTGCCTAGTTTGCCTATGCCTATGGCCGGCTCTGCCAATGACCTATACAGTGGCATTATTACTTCTTTCTTTCTGCTGCTGATTCCTCTCCCAATGCAGCCAAGCATCTGACTAGCCTTCCTCATTGCCTTGTTACATTGCTTACCTGCCTTTAAGTCATCTGAAATAGTGACTCCTAGATCCCTTTCCTCCTCAGTAGTTCCAGTATAGTGCCATTAATACTATATTTATCCTTTATGTCACCTGAAATAGTGACTCCTAGATCCCTTTCCCCCTCAGTAGTTTCCAGTAAAGTGCCATTAATACTATATTTATCCTTTATGTTACCTGTAATAGTGACTCCTAGATCCCTTTCCTCCTCAGTAGTTCCCAGTATAGTGCCATTAATACTATATTTATCCTTTATGTCACCTGAGATAGTGACTCCTAGATCCCTTTCCTCCTCAGTAGTTTCCAGTATAGTGCCATTAACACTATATTTATCCTTTATGTCACCTGAGATAGTGACTCCTAGATCCCTTTCCCCCTCAGTAGTTTCCAGTAAAGTGCCATTAATACTATATTTATCCTTTATGTTACCTGTAATAGTGACTCCTAGATCCCTTTCCTCCTCAGTAGTTTCCAGTATAGTGCCATTAATACTATATTTATCCTTTATGTCACCTGAAATAGTGACTCCTAGATCCCTTTCCCCCTCAGTAGTTTCCAGTAAAGTGCCATCTCCTATATATTAGCCCTGTGACTCTGTGCCTGCATTTCTAACGCTGGGCGGAGTCACAGTCACAGATCTGGGTGGCTGGAGGCAGGCCAGGAACAGTCCCCTCCCTCGGTCCGCCCATCCCCGCCCAGTCCCCCCTCCCCATCTCCGCCCACTCCCCTCTTTCCCCCCCCCTCCTCGTACACTCCCTGTACCCTGGTGGCACTGCAGCCGGTGACTGCTCAGCTGCCGCACAGTCCGGAGGAGAATGCCATGGAGGACCACTGACTGCTGCACCCGCCCCACTCCCATCCGCGGCACCCACCGCCTTCACATCATCCGTCACCCACCCGGGGCACACTCCTCCCTCCAACCCGCAGCACCCACACCTGCAGCACCCGCCACCCGCGGCACTCCCTCCCCCACCCATGGCACCCACATCTGCAGCACCCCCCGCCCCTCCCCCACTCGCGGCACTCCCGCCCCTCCCCCACCCATGGCAGCCACATCTGCAGCACCCCCCGCCCCTTCCCCATTCGCGGCACTCCCGCCCCTCCCCCACCCATGGCACCCACATCTGCAGCACCCCCCACCCCTCCCCCACCCGCGGCACTCCCGCCCCTCGCCCACCCATGGCAGCCACATCTGCAGCACCCCCGCCCCTCCCCCACTCGCGGCACTCCCGCCCCTCCCCCACCCATGGCACCCACATCTGCAGCACCCCCCGCCCCTCCCCCACTCGCGGCACTCCCACCCCTCCCCCACCCATGGCAGCCGCATCTGCAGCACCCCTCCCCCACTCGCGGCACTCCCTCCCCACCCCCCGCGGCACTCCCGCCCCTCCCCCACCCGCCGCACTCCTGTCCCTCCCCCACCCATGGCACACACATCTGCAGCAGCACCCGCCCCTCCCCCACTCGCGGCACTCCCGCCCCTCCCCCACCCGCGGCACTCCTGCCCCTCCCCCACCCATGGCACACACATCTGCAGCACCCCCGCCCCTCCCCCACCCCACTCGCGGCACCCCCCCCCCGCGCGCGGCACTCCCGCCCCTCCCCCACCCATGGCACACACATCTGCAGCACCCCTGCCCCTCCCCCACTCGAGCCCCCCCCCCCGCGGCACTCCCGCCCCTCCCCCACCCATGGCACACACATCTGCAGCACCCTCCGCCCCTACTCCACCCATGGCAGCCACATCTGCAGCACCCCCTGCCCCTCCCCCACCCGCAGCACTCCCACCACTCCCCCACCCATGGCAGCCACATCTGCAGCACCCCCCGCCCCTCCCCCACTCGCGGCACTCCCGCCCCTCCCTCAGCCGCGGCACTCCTGCCCCTCCCCCACCCATGGCACACACATCTGCAGCACCCCCGTCTCCTCCCCCACTTGCGGCACTCCCGCCCCTCCCCCACATATAGCACACACATCTGCAGCACCCTCCGCCCCTCCCCCACCCGCGGCACTACCGCCCTCTCCCCCACCCATAGCAGCCACATCTGCAGCACCCCCCTCCCCTCCCCCACCCGCGGCACTAACACCCTCTCCCCCACCCATAGCAGCCACATCTGCAGCACCCCCCACCCCTCCCCCACCCGCGGCACTCCCGCCCCTCCCCCACCCATAGCAGCCCATCTGCAGCCCACCCGCGGCACCCCCACCCATAGCACCCACATCTGCAGCCCACCCGCGGCACTCCCACCCCTCCCCCCACCCATAGCACCCACATCTGCAGCACCCCCCACCCCTCCCCTCCCCCACCCGCGGCACTCCCACCTCCCCCACCCATACCACCCACATCTGCAGCACCCCCCACCAGCGGCACTCCCGCCCCTCCCCCACCAGCAGCAGACGCCCCTCCCCCACCCACAGCATTCCCGCCCCTCCCCTTCCCCCACCCGTAGCACCCACACCTGCAGCACCACCCCGCCGCACCCTCCCCCATCCGCAGCACCCCCGCCCCTCCCCCACCCGCGGCACTCACCACATCTGTCCCCCACCCATGGTACACGCCCCTGCCCCACCCACACCTCTCCTGCCTCCTCCCCCACCCGTAGCACAAATCGCGCCACCCCCTCCTCTTCCACCTGTGGCACCCCCACCCCTCCTCCGTGCCCACCTCTCCCCCCCCTACACCCCCACAGTACTGCACCTCCCCCATATCCACCTCCCCCCCCCCCCCGCACCTTCCCCACCCGCGGCACCCACAGCATTCACCACATCTGCCCCCCCACTTGCGGCACACGCCCCTCCCCCGTCCGCTGCACTCCCTCCCCCACCCATAGCACCCCCTCCCCCACCCGCAAATCCCCCGCCCCTCCCCCACTTGAAGTACCCCCGCACCTCCCCCACCTCTCCCCCCGCTACACCCCCTCCCCCAACCCGCCCCCATACCCACCTCTCCCCCCCCCCCCCCCCCCCGCACCCTCCTCCCCACCCGCACCTCCGCCACCCGCGGCACACACAGCATCCACCACATCCACCCCCACCCGCAGCACATGCCCCTCCCCCACCCGTAGCACCCACACCCGCAGCACCCACCACCCCTCCCCCACCCGTGGCACCCCCGCACCCCCATACCCACCTCTCCCCCTCGCTACACCCCCGCATCCTCCACTCCACCCGCCGCGCCAACAGCATCCACCACATCTTCCCCCCAACCGCTGCACATGCCCCCCCTCCCACCCACAGCATCCACCACATCCCCCTTCCACCCGCGGCACTCCCACTTCCTCCCCCACCTGTAGCACCCCCCACCCCCTCCCCTGCCCACAGCGCATCCAGACCCCCACCACACCCCCACAGCCGCCACTCCCCCATCCACAGCACCTCCGCCCCCCCCTCCCACATCATCTATAGACACCTTCCCCCAATCGTGGACCTACCACACCTCCCACACCCGCAGCACCTCTGGACCATCTCCCACAGCACCTCCGGATCCCAGCCACGGCTCCCCTGCAGCCACCCCTCCACCCGCAGCACTTCTAGAACCTATCACCCAACCTTACCCCCCCCCCCCACGACATTGCCCCTCCCCCATGCACACCACCTCCAGACCCCTTCCTTCATCCACAGCCCCCCACACCCACCCCTCCCCCACCAACAGCATCTACACTCCCCTTCCGCACCCGCACCTCCCCCACCCGCAGCACCTCTAGACCCCCTCCCCCATCTGCGCCCCTCCACACCTACCCCTCCCCCACCCACAGCACCTCTGCACCCTCTCCGCCATCCGTGCCACTGCACCCACCCCTCCACCACCCGCAACACCTCTGGACCCCCTCCCGCACCCACACCTCCACCACACGTAGCACCTCGGACACCATCCGCAGCCGCTACAAGTGATTCCCTGAATCGGGGTGATCAGTGGCATGGATAGGCACCTCCACCTCACTGAACCCACCCTCTTTCCAAACCCCCCCCCCCCCCTACACACACGGAACTTCTGTGAGTATAGTTGCTACCACTGGACATTGAATTAGTAAAAACAAAGTGATACTGTGGCCATTATGTGTCTAAGCGACACTGCTACCTGTGGCCATTGTGTATAAATGGCACAGCTCCCTGTGGCCACTGTGTATATACCCGGCTCTGGTACCAGTGGCCATTGTGTGTATAAGTGACACTACTACCTGTGGCCATTGTGTCTATAAGCGCCACTGCTACCTGTGGCCATTGTGTATATAAGTGGTGCTGCTACCTGTGGCCATTGTGTAAGTGACACTGCTACCAGTGGCCATTGTGTGTATAAGTGGTGCTGCTACCTGTGGCCATTGTGTGTATAAGCGGCTCAGCTACCTGTGGCCACTGTGTGTATAAGTGCTTCTGTTACCTATGGGAATTGTGTGTAGAAGTGGCACTGCTACCGGGGTCCATTGTGTGTATAAGCAACACTGCTACCTGTGGTCATTGTGTGTATAAACTGCTTTGCTACCTGTGGGCACGTTGTGTATCAACGTCTCTGCTAACTGTGGGCACTGTGTGTATCAACGTCTTTGCTACCTGTGGCCACTGTGTGTATCAGTGGCTCTGCTATCTGTGGATATTGTGTGTATAAGCTGCCCTGCTACCTCTGGCCACTGTGTGTATAAGCGGCTCTGCTACCTGTGGCCACTGTGTGTATAACCTGCGCTGCTACCTTGGGCACTGTGTGTATAAGCGGCTCTGCTACCTGTGGCCGCTGTGTGTATAAGCGGCTCTGCTATCTGTGGGTATTGTGTGTATAAGCTGCCCTGCTACCTCTGGCCACTGTGTGGATACATGGCTCTGATACCTGTGGCCACTGTGTGTATAAGCTGCGCTGCTACCTGTGGGCACTGTGTGTATAAACGGCTCTGCTACCTGTGGGTATTGTGTGTATAAGCTGCCCTGCTACCAATGGCCACTGTGTGGATACGTGGCTCCGTTACCTGTGGCCATTGTGTGTATAAGCGGCTCAGCTACCTGTGTCCATTGTGTGTATACGCGGCTCTGATACCTTTTGTCCACTGTGTGCGATGCATACACTAGCAGTATATACTACACTATATTATTCATTGTGCCCTGCGGCCACTCCTTACGCCCTCACAAAGGGCTATGCCCCCTTGACAATCGCACGCCCTTCCCCCTTGCAATATTTACCCAATAGCATAAACTTTTTTGCAGGTAATACTCCATATAATAACAATTATAGCACAGCTGACGCCTGTGCAGGGGTTAACGGGTCGTAGCCTCTTGCAACGGTATTTTCTCTCTAACACCTTGCCTCTCTTTATCCTCTCCGTACCACCCTGCCTCTCCCTATCCTTTACCGATCGCACAGCGTTTCTGTACATTCCCTTTCTCCCCCCCCCCCCCCCTTTCCCCCATGCCTCTCTATCTTTTTTCAACCGGACACCATTTCTGTATGCCCTCTATACTGCCCTGCGTTTCTGATTCTGTTATCTACTGACCTGCGTATGTCCAAAGGTGTGCAGGGGTTAACGGGGCGTAGCCCCAAACGACCGTGTGAAGAGCGCCCGTAGGGCGCGATGAATCACCTAGTTAATATTATATTTATCCTTTATGTCACCTGAAATAGTGACTCCTAGATCCCTTTCCTCCTCAGTAGTTTCCAGTATAGTGCCATTAATACTATATTTATCCTTTATGTCACCTGAAATAGTGACTCCTAGATCCCTTTCCTCCTCAGTAGTTCCAGTACAGTGCCATTAATACTATATTTATCCATTGTCACCTGAAATAGTGACTCCTAGATCCCTTTCCTCCTCAGTAGCTCCCAGTATAGTGCCATTAATACTATATTTATCCTTTATGTCACCTGAAATAGTGACTCCTAGATCCCTTTCCTCCTCAGTAGTTTCCAGTATAGTGCCATTAATACTATATTTATCCTTTATGTCACCTGAAATAGTGACTCCTAGATCCCTTTCCTCCTCAGTAGCTCCCAGTATAGTGCCATTAATACTATATTTATCCTTTATGTCACCTGAAATAGTGACTCCTAGATCCCTTTCCTCCTCAGTAGTTTCCAGTATAGTGCCATTAATACCATATTTATCCTTTATGTCACCTGAGATAGTGACTCCTAGATCCCTTTCCTCCTCAGTAGTTTCCAGTATAGTGCCATTAATACCATATTTATCCTTTATGTCACCTGAGATAGTGACTCCTAGATCCCTTTCCTCCTCAGTAGTTTCCAGTATAGTGCCATTAATACTATATTTATCCTTTATGTCACCTGAGATAGTGATTTCTAGATCCCTTTCCTCCTCAGTAGCTCCCAGTATAGTGCCATTAATACTATATTTATCCTTTATGTCACCTGAAATAGTGACTCCTAGATCCCTTTCCTCCTCAGTAGTTCCAGTATAGTGCCATTAATACTATATTTATCCTTTATGTCACCTGAAATAGTGACTCCTAGATCCCTTTCCTCCTCAGTAGCTCCCAGTATAGTGCCATTAATACTATATTTAACCTTTATGTCACCTGAAATAGTGACTCCTAGATCCCTTTCCCCCTCAGTAGCTCCCAGTATAGTGCCATTAATACTATATTTATCCTTTATGTCACTTGAAATAGTGACTCCTAGATCCCTTTCCTCCTCAGTAGCTCCCAGTATAGTGCCATTAATACTATATTCATCCTTTATGTCACCTGAAATAGTGACTCCTAGATCCCTTTCCTCCTCAGTAGTTTCCAGTATAGTGCCATTAATACTATATTTATCCTTTATGTCACCTGAAATAGTGACTCCTAGATCCCTTTCCTCCTCAGTAGCTCCCAGTATAGTGCCATTAATACTATATTTATCCTTTGTCACCTGAGATAGTGACTCCTAGATCCCTTTCCTCCTGAGTAGTTTCCAGTATAGTGCCATTAATACCATATTTATCCTTTATGTCACCTGAAATAGTGACTCCTAGATCCCTTTCCTCCTCAGTAGTTTCCATTATAGTGCCACTAATACCATATTTATCCTTTATGTCACCTGAAATAGTGACACCTAGATCCCTTTCCTCCTCATTAGCTCCCAGTATAGTGCCATTAATACTATATTTATCCTTTATGTCACCTGAAATAGTGACTCCTAGATCCCTTTCCTCCTCAGTAGTTTCCAGTATAGTGCCATTAATACTACATTTATCCTTTATGTCACCTGACATAGTGACTCCTAGATCCCTTTCCTCCTCAGTAGTTTCCAGTATAATGCCATTAATACTACATTTATCCTTTATGTCACCTGACATAGTGACTCCTAGATCCCTTTCCTCCTCAGTAGTTTCCAGTATAGTGCCATTAATACCATATTTATCCTTTATGTCACCTGAAATAGTGACTCCTAGATCCCTTTCCTCCTCAGTAGTTTTCATTATAGTGCCATTAATTTAATACCATATTTATCCTTTATGTCACCTGAAATAGTGACTCCTAGATCCCTTTCCTCCTCAGTAGTTTCCACTTTCCAGTATAGTGCCATTAATACCATATTAATCCTTTATGTCACCTGAGATAGTGACTCCTAGATCCCTTTCCTCCTCAGTAGCTCCCAGTATAGTGCCATTAATACTATATTTATCCTTTATGTCACCTGAAATAGTGACTCCTAGATCCTTTTCCTCCTCAGTAGTTCCAGTATAGTGCCATTAATACTATATTTATCCTTTATGTCACCTGAAATAGTGACTCCTAGATCCCTTTCCTCCTCAGTAGCTCCCAGTATAGTGCCATTAATACTATATTTATCCTTTATGTCACCTGAAATAGTGACTCCTAGATCCCTTTCCTCCTCAGTAGCTCCCAGTATAGTGCCATTAATACTATATTTATCCTTTATGTCACCTGAAATAGTGACTCCTATATCCCTTTCCTCCTCAGTAGTTCCAGTATAGTGCCATTAATACTATATTTATCCTTTATGTCACCTGAAATAGTGACTCCTAGATCCCTTTCCTCCTCAGTAGCTCCCAGTATACTGCCATTAATACTATATTTATCCTTTATGTCACCTGAAATAGTGACTCCTAGATCCCTTTCCTCCTCAGTAGTTTCCAGTATAGTGCCATTAATACCATATTTATCCTTTATGTCACCTGAGATAGTGACTCCTAGATCCCTCTCCTCCTCAGTAGTTTCCAGTATAGTGCCATTTATACCATATTTATCCTTTATGTCACCTGAGATAGTGACTCCTAGATCCCTTTCCTCCTCAGTAGTTTCCAGTATAGTGCCATTAATACTATATTTATCCTTTATGTCACCTGAGATAGTGATTTCTAGATCCCTTTCCTCCTCAGTAGCTCCCAGTATAGTGCCATTAATACTATATTTATCCTTTATGTCACCTGAAATAGTGACTCCTAGATCCCTTTCCTCCTCAGTAGTTCCAGTATAGTGCCATTAATACTATATTTATCCTTTATGTCACCTGAAATAGTGACTCCTAGATCCCTTTCCTCCTCAGTAGCTCCCAGTATAGTGCCATTAATACTATATTTAACCTTTATGTCACCTGAAATAGTGACTCCTAGATCCCTTTCCTCCTCAGTAGCTCCCAGTATAGTGCCATTAATACTATATTTATCCTTTATGTCACTTGAAATAGTGACTCCTAGATCCCTTTCCTCCTCAGTAGTCTCCAGTATAGTGCCATTAATACTATATTTATCCTTTGTCACCTGAGATAGTGACTCCTAGATCCCTTTCCTCCTCAGTAGCTCCCAGTATAGTGCCATTAATACTATATTTATCCTTTATGTCACCTGAAATAGTGACTCCTAGATCCCTTTCCTCCTCAGTAGTTTCCAGTATAGTGCCATTAATACTATATTTATCCTTTATGTCACCTGAAATAGTGACTCCTAGATCCCTTTCCTCCTCAGTAGCTCCCAGTATAGTGCCATTAATACTATATTTATCCTTTATGTCACCTGAAATAGTGACTCCTAGATCCCTTTCCTCCTCAGTAGTTTCCAGTATAGTGCCATTAATACCATATTTATCCTTTATGTCACCTGAGATAGTCACTCCTAGATCCCTTTCCTCCTCAGTAGTTTCCAGTATAGTGCCATTAATACCATATTTATCCTTTATGTCACCTGAGATAGTGACTCCTAGATCCCTTTCCTCCTCAGTAGTTTCCAGTATAGTGCCATTAATACTATATTTATCCTTTATGTCACCTGAGATAGTGATTTCTAGATCCCTTTCCTCCTCAGTAGCTCCCAGTATAGTGCCATTAATACTATATTTATCCTTTATGTCACCTGAAATAGTGACTCCTAGATCCCTTTCCTCCTCAGTAGTTCCAGTATAGTGCCATTAATACTATATTTATCCTTTATGTCACCTGAAATAGTGACTCCTAGATCCCTTTCCTCCTCAGTAGCTCCCAGTATAGTGCCATTAATACTATATTTAACCTTTATGTCACCTGAAATAGTGACTCCTAGATCCCTTTCCCCCTCAGTAGCTCCCAGTATAGTGCCATTAATACTATATTTATCCTTTATGTCACTTGAAATAGTGACTCCTAGATCCCTTTCCTCCTCAGTAGCTCCCAGTATAGTGCCATTAATACTATATTCATCCTTTATGTCACCTGAAATAGTGACTCCTAGATCCCTTTCCTCCTCAGTAGTTTCCAGTATAGTGCCATTAATACTATATTTATCCTTTATGTCACCTGAAATAGTGACTCCTAGATCCCTTTCCTCCTCAGTAGTTCCAGTACAGTGCCATTAATACTATATTTATCCATTGTCACCTGAAATAGTGACTCCTAGATCCCTTTCATCCTCAGTAGCTCCCAGTATAGTGCCATTAATACTATATTTATCCTTTATGTCACCTGAAATAGTGACTCCTAGATCCCTTTCCTCCTCAGTAGTTTCCAGTATAGTGCCATTAATACTATATTTATCCTTTATGTCACCTGAAATAGTGACTCCTAGATCCCTTTCCTCCTCAGTAGCTCCCAGTATAGTGCCATTAATACTATATTTATCCTTTATGTCACCTGAAATAGTGACTCCTAGATCCCTTTCCTCCTCAGTAGTTTCCAGTATAGTGCCATTAATACCATATTTATCCTTTATGTCACCTGAGATAGTGACTCCTAGATCCCTTTCCTCCTCAGTAGTTTCCAGTATAGTGCCATTAATACCATATTTATCCTTTATGTCACCTGAGATAGTGACTCCTAGATCCCTTTCCTCCTCAGTAGTTTCCAGTATAGTGCCATTAATACTATATTTATCCTTTATGTCACCTGAGATAGTGATTTCTAGATCCCTTTCCTCCTCAGTAGCTCCCAGTATAGTGCCATTAATACTATATTTATCCTTTATGTCACCTGAAATAGTGACTCCTAGATCCCTTTCCTCCTCAGTAGTTCCAGTATAGTGCCATTAATACTATATTTATCCTTTATGTCACCTGAAATAGTGACTCCTAGATCCCTTTCCTCCTCAGTAGCTCCCAGTATAGTGCCATTAATACTATATTTAACCTTTATGTCACCTGAAATAGTGACTCCTAGATCCCTTTCCCCCTCAGTAGCTCCCAGTATAGTGCCATTAATACTATATTTATCCTTTATGTCACTTGAAATAGTGACTCCTAGATCCCTTTCCTCCTCAGTAGCTCCCAGTATAGTGCCATTAATACTATATTCATCCTTTATGTCACCTGAAATAGTGACTCCTAGATCCCTTTCCTCCTCAGTAGTTTCCAGTATAGTGCCATTAATACTATATTTATCCTTTATGTCACCTGAAATAGTGACTCCTAGATCCCTTTCCTACTCAGTAGCTCCCAGTATAGTGCCATTAATACTATATTTATCCTTTGTCACCTGAGATAGTGACTCCTAGATCCCTTTCCTCCTGAGTAGTTTCCAGTATAGTGCCATTAATACCATATTTATCCTTTATGTCACCTGAAATAGTGACTCCTAGATCCCTTTCCTCCTCAGTAGTTTCCATTATAGTGCCATTAATACCATATTTATCCTTTATGTCACCTGAAATAGTGACACCTAGATCCCTTTCCTCCTCATTAGCTCCCAGTATAGTGCCATTAATACTATATTTATCCTTTATGTCACCTGAAATAGTGACTCCTAGATCCCTTTCCTCCTCAGTAGTTTCCAGTATAGTGCCATTAATACTACATTTATCCTTTATGTCACCTGACATAGTGACTCCTAGATCCCTTTCCTCCTCAGTAGTTTCCAGTATAATGCCATTAATACTACATTTATCCTTTATGTCACCTGACATAGTGACTCCTAGATCCCTTTCCTCCTCAGTAGTTTCCAGTATAGTGCCATTAATACCATATTTATCCTTTATGTCACCTGAAATAGTGACTCCTAGATCCCTTTCCTCCTCAGTAGTTTTCATTATAGTGCCATTAATTTAATACCATATTTATCCTTTATGTCACCTGAAATAGTGACTCCTAGATCCCTTTCCTCCTCAGTAGTTTCCACTATCTAGTATAGTGCCATTAATACCATATTAATCCTTTATGTCACCTGAGATAGTGACTCCTAGATCCCTTTCCTCCTCAGTAGCTCCCAGTATAGTGCCATTAATACTATATTTATCCTTTATGTCACCTGAAATAGTGACTCCTAGATCCTTTTCCTCCTCAGTAGTTCCAGTATAGTGCCATTAATACTATATTTATCCTTTATGTCACCTGAAATAGTGACTCCTAGATCCCTTTCCTCCTCAGTAGCTCCCAGTATAGTGCCATTAATACTATATTTATCCTTTATGTCACCTGAAATAGTGACTCCTAGATCCCTTTCCTCCTCAGTAGCTCCCAGTATAGTGCCATTAATACTATATTTATCCTTTATGTCACCTGAAATAGTGACTCCTATATCCCTTTCCTCCTCAGTAGTTCCAGTATAGTGCCATTAATACTATATTTATCCTTTATGTCACCTGAAATAGTGACTCCTAGATCCCTTTCCTCCTCAGTAGCTCCCAGTATACTGCCATTAATACTATATTTATCCTTTATGTCACCTGAAATAGTGACTCCTAGATCCCTTTCCTCCTCAGTAGTTTCCAGTATAGTGCCATTAATACCATATTTATCCTTTATGTCACCTGAGATAGTGACTCCTAGATCCCTTTCCTCCTCAGTAGTTTCCAGTATAGTGCCATTTATACCATATTTATCCTTTATGTCACCTGAGATAGTGACTCCTAGATCCCTTTCCTTCTCAGTAGTTCCCAGTATAGTGCCATTAATACTATATTTATCCTTTATGTCACCTGAGATAGTGATTTCTAGATCCCTTTCCTCCTCAGTAGCTCCCAGTATAGTGCAATTAATACTATATTTATCCTTTATGTCACCTGAAATAGTGACTCCTAGATCCCTTTCCTCCTCAGTAGTTCCAGTATAGTGCCATTAATACTATATTTATCCTTTATGTCACCTGACATAGTGATTTCTAGATCCCTTTCCTCCTCAGTAGTTTCCAGTATAGTGCCATTAATACTATATTTATCCTTTATGTCACCTGAGATAGTGATTTCTAGATCCCTTTCCTCCTCAGTAGCTCCCAGTATAGTGCCATTAATACTATATTTATCCTTTATGTCACCTGAAATAGTGACTCCTAGATCCCTTTCCTCCTCAGTAGTTCCAGTATAGTGCCATTAATACTATATTTATCCTTTATGTCACCTGAAATAGTGACTCCTAGATCCCTTTCCTCCTCAGTAGCTCCCAGTATAGTGCCATTAATACTATATTTAACCTTTATGTCACCTGAAATAGTGACTCCTAGATCCCTTTCCTCCTCAGTAGCTCCCAGTATAGTGCCATTAATACTATATTTATCCTTTATGTCACTTGAAATAGTGACTCCTAGATCCCTTTCCTCCTCAGTAGTCTCCAGTATAGTGCCATTAATACTATATTTATCCTTTGTCACCTGAGATAGTGACTCCTAGATCCCTTTCCTCCTCAGTAGCTCCCAGTATAGTGCCATTAATACTATATTTATCCTTTATGTCACCTGAAATAGTGACTCCTAGATCCTTTTCCTCCTCAGTAGTTCCAGTATAGTGCCATTAATACTATATTTATCCTTTATGTCACCTGAAATAGTGACTCCTAGATCCCTTTCCTCCTCAGTAGCTCCCAGTATAGTGCCATTAATACTATATTTATCCTTTATGTCACCTGAAATAGTGACTCCTAGATCCCTTTCCTCCTCAGTAGCTCCCAGTATAGTGCCATTAATACTATATTTATCCTTTATGTCACCTGAAATAGTGACTCCTAGATCCCTTTCCTCCTCAGTAGTTTCCAGTATAGTGCCATTAATACCATATTTATCCTTTATGTCACCTGAGATAGTGACTCCTAGATCCCTTTCCTCCTCAGTTGATTTCCAGTATAGTGCCATTTATACCATATTTATCCTTTATGTCACCTGAGATAGTGACTCCTAGATCCCTTTCCTCCTCAGTAGTTTCCAGTATAGTGCCATTAATACTATATTTATCCTTTATGTCACCTGAGATAGTGATTTCTAGATCCCTTTCCTCCTCAGTAGCTCCCAGTATAGTGCCATTAATACTATATTTATCCTTTATGTCACCTGAAATAGTGACTCCTAGATCCCTTTCCTCCTCAGTAGTTCCAGTATAGTGCCATTAATACTATATTTATCCTTTATGTCACCTGAAATAGTGACTCCTAGATCCCTTTCCTCCTCAGTAGCTCCCAGTATAGTGCCATTAATACTATATTTAACCTTTATGTCACCTGAAATAGTGACTCCTAGATCCCTTTCCTCCTCAGTAGCTCCCAGTATAGTGCCATTAATACTATATTTATCCTTTATGTCACTTGAAATAGTGACTCCTAGATCCCTTTCCTCCTCAGTAGTCTCCAGTATAGTGCCATTAATACTATATTTATCCTTTGTCACCTGAGATAGTGACTCCTAGATCCCTTTCCTCCTCAGTAGCTCCCAGTATAGTGCCATTAATACTATATTTATCCTTTATGTCACCTGAAATAGTGACTCCTAGATCCCTTTCCTCCTCAGTAGTTTCCAGTATAGTGCCATTAATACTATATTTATCCTTTATGTCACCTGAAATAGTGACTCCTAGATCCCTTTCCTCCTCAGTAGTTCCCAGTGTAGTGCCATTAATACTATATTTATCCTTTATGTCACCTGAAATAGTGACTCCTTGATCCCTTTCCTCCTCAGTAGCTCCCAGTATAGTGCCATTAATACTATATTTATCCTTTGTCACCTGAGATAGTGACTCCTAGATCCCTTTCCTCCTCAGTAGTTTCCAGTATAGTGCAATTAATACTATATTTATCCTTTATGTCACCTGAAATAGTGACTCCTAGATCCCTTTCCTCCTCAGTAGCTCCCAGTATAGTGCCATTAATACTATATTCATCCTTTATGTCACCTGAAATAGTGACTCCTAGATCCCTTTCCTCCTCAGTAGTTTCCAGTATAGTGCCATTAATACTATATTTATCCTTTATGTCACCTGAAATAGTGACTCCTAGATCCCTTTCCTCCTCAGTAGCTCCCAGTATAGTGCCATTAATACTATATTTATCCTTTGTCACCTGAGATAGTGACTCCTAGATCCCTTTCCTCCTGAGTAGTTTCCAGTATAGTGCCATTAATACCATATTTATCCTTTATGTCACCTGAAATAGTGACTCCTAGATCCCTTTCCTCCTCAGTAGCTCCCAGTATAGTGCCATTAATACTATATTTATCCTTTATGTCACCTGAAATAGTGACTCCTAGATCCTTTTCCTCCTCAGTAGTTCCAGTATAGTGCCATTAATACTATATTTATCCTTTATGTCACCTGAAATAGTGACTCCTAGATCCCTTTCCTCCTCAGTAGCTCCCAGTATAGTGCCATTAATACTATATTTATCCTTTATGTCACCTGAAATAGTGACTCCTAGATCCCTTTCCTCCTCAGTAGCTCCCAGTATAGTGCCATTAATACTATATTTATCCTTTATGTCACCTGAAATAGTGACTCCTAGATCCCTTTCCTCCTCAGTAGTTTCCAGTATAGTGCCATTAATACCATATTTATCCTTTATGTCACCTGAGATAGTGACTCCTAGATCCCTTTCCTCCTCAGTTGATTTCCAGTATAGTGCCATTTATACCATATTTATCCTTTATGTCACCTGAGATAGTGACTCCTAGATCCCTTTCCTCCTCAGTAGTTTCCAGTATAGTGCCATTAATACTATATTTATCCTTTATGTCACCTGAAATAGTGACTCCTAGATCCCTTTCCTCCTCAGTAGTTCCCAGTGTAGTGCCATTAATACTATATTTATCCTTTATGTCACCTGAAATAGTGACTCCTTGATCCCTTTCCTCCTCAGTAGCTCCCAGTATAGTGCCATTAATACTATATTTATCCTTTGTCACCTGAGATAGTGACTCCTAGATCCCTTTCCTCCTCAGTAGTTTCCAGTATAGTGCAATTAATACTATATTTATCCTTTATGTCACCTGAAATAGTGACTCCTAGATCCCTTTCCTCCTCAGTAGCTCCCAGTATAGTGCCATTAATACTATATTCATCCTTTATGTCACCTGAAATAGTGACTCCTAGATCCCTTTCCTCCTCAGTAGCTCCCAGTATAGTGCCATTAATACTATATTTAACCTTTATGTCACCTGAAATAGTGACTCCTAGATCCCTTTCCTCCTCAGTAGCTCCCAGTATAGTGCCATTAATACTATATTTATCCTTTATGTCACTTGAAATAGTGACTCCTAGATCCCTTTCCTCCTCAGTAGTCTCCAGTATAGTGCCATTAATACTATATTTATCCTTTGTCACCTGAGATAGTGACTCCTAGATCCCTTTCCTCCTCAGTAGCTCCCAGTATAGTGCCATTAATACTATATTTATCCTTTATGTCACCTGAAATAGTGACTCCTAGATCCTTTTCCTCCTCAGTAGTTCCAGTATAGTGCCATTAATACTATATTTATCCTTTATGTCACCTGAAATAGTGACTCCTAGATCCCTTTCCTCCTCAGTAGCTCCCAGTATAGTGCCATTAATACTATATTTATCCTTTATGTCACCTGAAATAGTGACTCCTAGATCCCTTTCCTCCTCAGTAGCTCCCAGTATAGTGCCATTAATACTATATTTATCCTTTATGTCACCTGAAATAGTGACTCCTAGATCCCTTTCCTCCTCAGTAGTTTCCAGTATAGTGCCATTAATACCATATTTATCCTTTATGTCACCTGAGATAGTGACTCCTAGATCCCTTTCCTCCTCAGTTGATTTCCAGTATAGTGCCATTTATACCATATTTATCCTTTATGTCACCTGAGATAGTGACTCCTAGATCCCTTTCCTCCTCAGTAGTTTCCAGTATAGTGCCATTAATACTATATTTATCC